>NC_050454.1:1294975-1381296 GCF_903995425.1 Onychomys torridus | reverse complement strand
TTTGTTAAATTGGCAAGATTCCGAAGGTCACTCTGGCATTATGCAACCCTATGTCCTTGAGCTTCCAGTGTCCCTCTGGGGGAGGGATCTTATGAAATCCATGGGCTTTCAGTTAAGTAATGAATACTCCAAAGAATCTAAAAATATTATGAAAAACATGGGGTGTCATCCTGATTTTGGCCTGGGAAAATTTTTACAAGGCAAAAAGGAGTCAATACAAACAGTACCTAGGAAACCCAAACAAGGGTTGGGTTTTTCCTAGGGGCCGCTGAGGAGGGCATTCCCATATCCTGGGTAATGGAGGAGCCAGTTTTGGTTCCTCAGTGGCCACTCTCCTCTGAGAAATTACATGCTGCATATCAATTAGTGAAAGAGCAATTGGAGAAAGGGTACATTAAACCCTCCCTTTCTCCCTGGAATACACCCATATTTGTCATCAAGAAGAAATCAGGAAAATGGAGATTGTTACATGATCTTAGAGCTATAAATGAGAATTATGGGACCTGTACAGCGTGGTCTTCCATTGCTGTCAGCCTTGCCTGAAAATTGGTCTATTATTGTGGTAGATATTAAGGACTGCTTCTTTTCCATTCCACTGAATAGCAAAGACAGTGAGAGATTCGCTTTCACTTTACCGTCCACTAATCATGAGGAACCTGATAAAAGATATCAGTGGGTTGTATTGCCACAAGGCATGGCCAACAGTCCTACAATGTGTCAATTATTTGTAGCAACTGCTTCAGAACCTTTGAGAGTACGTTTTCCTGGCCTGAAATGCCTCCATTATATGGATGGTATACTGTTAGCAGCTAAAGAAGAGAGCATTCTTCAAGAAGCATATAGCTCACTTGTAGAACTGCTAAAGCAAAAGGGACTCTGTATTGCCCCTGAAAAGGTGCAACAGAACAAAGTTGTCAATTATCTTGGCTCTAAAATAACTAATCATTATATCATGCCACAAAAGGTAGAGTTAAGGAAGGATCATCTTTGCACATTGAATGATTTTCAAAAATTATTAGGAGATATAAATTGGATAAGAGGAAGTTTAGGAATGGCCAATTATGAATTAAAACCATTATATGATATTTTAATTGGAGATGCAGCCTTGGATTCACTGAGGCAATTAACCAATGCAGCCCGAGAAGCCTTAACAAAATTAGAAGATAGACTACAAAGAGCTTTTCTTCAAAGAGTACAAAATAATGAGGATATTACCCTGTGCATTCTGCCTACCCAGTTGCAACCTACGGGAATTTTATGGCAAAAGGCACCCTTATTATGGATTTATACTAAAATCTCACCTGCAAAATCAATTGAGTATTATCCTGTTGCTGTGGCATTACTTGCGCAACAGGGTATTCAACAATGTTTACAATATTTTGGGACATCACCACAAACGCTAGTTGTTCCTTATGATTCTACTCAAGTCAAGGTATTATGTGCTGCCATAGATGATTGGGCAATTCTGCGTTGTACCTATCCAGGACACATAGATTGCCATTATCCTAAACATCCACTATTAACTTTCTTTAAAGAACATCCTGTAGTTTTCCCTAAAGTAACTGCTTCAAAGCCCATTCCAGGAGCAAGTGTTATATTTACAGATGGATCTAAGACAGGCTGTGGTGTTTATATGGTGGATTCTAATGAACCTGTAAAACATCAATTCTTGCCAGGTGAACCTCAACAGGTGGAGCTTTCAATAGTTCTTGAAGTTTTCAAGGCTTGTCCATTTGCATTTAATTTAGTGTCAGATTCTAGTTATGTTGTTAATGCTTTGAAAAGCCTTGAATGTGCAGGGCCCATCAAATCTTCTAGCCCTGTTAGCTCATTGTTTGGCCAATTACAGAAACTGATCTGGCAACGTAAAAATCCCTTTTTTTGTACAGCACATCCGTGCACATACCAGTCTGCCAGGTCCATTGGCTAAAGGCAATGATATAGTGGATCAATGTACTAGACAGGAATGGATGTTTGTGGCTTCTGCCATACAACGAGCACATGCTTTCCACAAAGAATTTCATGTTAATGCAAGGACATTACAACAAAAGTTTTCTATCTCACGTGCGGATGCATGAAAGGTGGTACTAGATTGTTCCCAATGTGTCATTTTTCATCATCCTTCTAGATTAGGAGTTAACCCTCGTGGTTTGCTCCCCCTAAAAATATGGCAAATGGATGTTACACACATCGCTGAATTTGGACGTGTCAAATATGTACATGTATCTGTTTATACCTGTTCTGGAATCATTCATGCCACCTCAATGGCAGGAGAAAAAGCCTCTCATGTCATTGCTCATTGCTTAGAAGCTTGGGCAGCATGGGGTAAGCCTCAACAGTTAAAGAAGTTCACTTCCTTCTGTCAACAGATGAATGTGCAACTTGTACATGGCCTACCATATAATCCACAAGGTCAAGGCATTGTGGAGCGTGCTCATCGCTCCTTGAAGGAGTTGCTTCAAAAACAAAAAGGGGGAATAGGCTATGGCCGTACCCCTAAGGACAGACTTTCTCTTGCATTATTTACCCTGAATTTTTTGAATTTGGATGCTTCCAATTGTTCTGCTGCAGATTTATCTAAAAAGTTGTCTAGTTATCTTTTAGGCAATTGGACCGGAGAGTTTGATAACCTGATGGACCAGCTGAGAGTGGCTATTGTCACGGTGAATTCGACTCGAGTGGATACCGGACTGGTGGAGGGATTGTCTTCCTGGATTGCTACAGCCATGGGCCACATGAAGGAGTGGTCGGGAATAGGAGCCCTAGTAGGTTTACTGGTGCTCACCTCCCTAGTATGCTTGTGGTGCATTTGTCGCATTAGGATCTCACAGCGTTGCCATGAGGCCATGATTATCCAAGCCTCTGATTGCATGTGGGTTGGTACCCTAACTCCCACCTCTGTGAAAAGGGTATCGGACGGGTCTAGTGTTCTCTGGGTGGACGACGCCTGGACAAACATTAGTACATGTTCCACTTTAGCAGAGATCAGACCTCTACTCTTGCCTGTGGCTTTGTAAAACAAAAAGGGGGAAACTGTAGAGAGCTGCGTGTAGCCGCACCCTAAAGATGGCTCTGGCTTCTACCCTCTGCCTTCCCGATGGCAAACACTCTTTATGGTAAACAGCTCCTTATTTGGCTGTGGCTGGATTCGTGTGTTGCTGGCATATGCGTGAACCTGTGGACAGTGCCCACGTGGCTGCTTGGGGTTGGTAGCCCAGCCCTACTTAGGTGCTGGGAGAGGCTTGCCCCAGCGAGAGAGACACAATGCAATTAATCAAAGGTCTGAATAAACTGTGATGAGAAGGATCCCGGTGTCGCGTCTTCCTTGCTGGTCGAGGTGGGCACGACACTTACAGTCTAAACTTGTCTAATGTAGCAATGTGTCCTAGATAGCTTTAGCTGTTAACTTAGCACAGCCTGGAGTCATCTGGGAAAAGGAGCCTCAATTGAAGAATTACCTACATCAGATTGGCCTATGGGTATAGCTAGAGTTTTTCTCTCCGGGTCCCACCAAGCCCCGGCAGTCCCGTAGCTCACTTATAAACATACAGATGCTTATATTATTTAAACTGCTTGGCCATTAGCTCAGGCCTACCATTGTTTAGCTCTTACTCTTTTTTTTTCCCCCGAGACAGGGTTTCTTTGTGTAGTTTTGTTGCCTTTCCTGGATCTCACTCTGTAGACCAAGCTCTGCCTCCTATGCTGGGATTAAAGGTGTGAGCCACCACCACCCGGTGCTCTTACTCTTATACTCAGCCCATTTTTGTTCATCTATGTCACCATATGTTCCGTGGCTTTACCTGCTGCCTTCACATGATGCTCCCTGGACAGCAGGCTGGCGTCTCCTCCTCTCTGCCTTCCTGTTCTCTCAATTCTCCTCTCTGCTAGTCCTGCCTATCCTTCCTGCCTGGCTACTGGCCAATCAGTGTTTTATTTATCAATCAATCATCCACAGCATATGGGCATGTTTGTGGGGTATTG
Source organism: Onychomys torridus (assembly GCF_903995425.1). Lineage (NCBI taxonomy): Eukaryota > Metazoa > Chordata > Mammalia > Rodentia > Cricetidae > Onychomys > Onychomys torridus. The sequence goes on along the minus strand of NC_050454.1, from coordinate 1,377,315 downwards.
TTTTGATTGTTCATTGATGTAGGAGGTCAGGGCCCACTGTGGGCAGTACCAGCCCTAGGCAGAGCTGTATGAGAAAATTAGAGAATCTTGAGCCTGCAAATGAGCATCAAGCGGCTCCCCTCCATAACTTCTGCTGTATTTCCTTGGCTGTGAGTTTCTTAGATGGAGGTAATTCTGCATCTAATAGCAGATTGTCTTGCCTTCAGGCTCCTGTCTTGACGTCCCTCAATGACAGACTGGAAGTATAATCCAGATAAAACTTTCCTCCTTGAAGTGTCTGTTGGGCATGGTGTTTGTCATAGCCACAGAAAAGAAACTAGAAAATGGTGCCACAGCTTTATCCATTGTAATTGGGAGTTGGAGCCAGGTGGAAACAGAAAAAGAAATGGGTGCATCCCATCACAATCCATTTATCATAAGATGATATCTCATGCGGGGTCATTAAGTCCAAGAAGACAGGTACAATGCTGTCTGGTTGTTCTGTTTTGTGAGTTGGTTGAAGAAAAGAGGGTCACTCTAAGATGAATTTTAGGCTCTCTGGCAGCAGGGAGCAACAGTTTCTGTGAACTGAACCTTGAATAGCCATGCAAAGGCTTATTTAATAATTGTTACACAAAAGTTGTTTTGGGGTAAAACAAGTTCCCCATACCAATGACTCCAATCTAATCTATCTGTTTTCTGAAGGAAAACATCACAACATAGCAACTTTAATCCTTATTGTGTACTGTTTACAGAACATTATAATCCAAGCTATCTAGGTGTGCCAGGATACTCTTGTGACTGAAGCCATGAAATGGCTGTAAAGCTCCTTCAGCAAATCTATAGATAACAGAAAACTGTGGTGATATTTTATTTATGCTCTAACAAAAAAAATTTGCCTGAAGATCAGAGGACAGAGCCAGCCACCAAATTAAACATAGAGGTCAGGCAGTGTATGGAGACCTACAGAGGTTTCCTAGTGAGATCTGAGCTTGCTTTACCCAGCAGGACTGTGTAGGGGAATGATTGGTTCCCAGGAAGGGAAAGCTGTTGGTACATGGGGAAATTACTTTGGGTATGGAAAAAGCTTAAGGGCAAATAAGGAACTTGAGTTGTGCCTGAGATGCAAGTGAGGAAAACATTGGGCTAATAAAATTCTACCAAGGACAAGGCACCATTGAGAGAGCTCATGGCAGTCTTAACATGCAGCTTCAAAAAATTAAGAAGGGGGAATTGTACCCTCAGTCACTAAATGAAGCTTGATGGCTGCCTGAGCATATAGTGCAGTGTGTGGAACAGAGGAATGTCAGCTCTGATGACACCGTAGCTGCTGATGAACCAATGTTCCTGACACTGACATTCCGTCCTGCAGTCTGGGGAAAGCAGGAAACTAAGGGAATCCCTCAGACTGCTGAAAAGGAGTTTAGGACAAAGGTTTTCGTCATTATTTGGTAAAAGCTGGAATGAAACGGAGCCCAGAGCCACACTGAATCTGATTGCTTATCGGCAAACCAATGGCCCCTTTAAGAGGCACTTCCTGAGTCTTATTAGCTGAGCAAAAAGGAAGCTTAGTACAGTAATTCCACCTTCACTCTAGGGAAAGCTAACTGGAAGTGCTGCTGTAGCAGGGAGTGGAGTTTCAGCAACGTTTGAACTGTTACATTCAGGGGAATTGCAATGAATTTGAGTAAAGGGACCACCCCCGTCCAGTGACCATCTCTGGGCACACTTCTGCCATTTCGGAATGGCTGGGAGGGCCTGGTGGGGAAGGTGGCTCAGGGGGAGCAGCATTGTCCCGAGGTTTCCAGCCCTCTAACAGCAGCACTCACCAAATCCTGGAATGAGGGAGGTGGATACAAAGACTCTAGAGCTGCTGACAAATGAGGCTCTGGTTTCAAACTTTCAGGAGAATTTTAAGACTATTATTAGAACTATTTTTTCTGAGTTTTTGCAAACTTCAGAAGTGAAACAATTCTGAGTTCACCTACAATTTTAAGTATGGTGACTCATGATTCATGTACTGTCTGTCTTGTTGGAAGAAAATGTAAACAGTTCTGTTGAGAGATCTATTTTAGATATTTGCTAAAATTTGTAAAGTAGTCCTATAGAGAGTTTGCTTTTGAATGTAAGAATTGTAAATATGTGTAGTACTATTCATACTAGTTGTAAATATGTATAGTAATATTCATAGTATAATTATGTTAATCTGTTGATACTAATGAATTATGGTTTGTTGAAGCTAAGGGAGTCTTTAAGTTTGATGCAGTTACATCAAGAGTTTATTGATTTACTTGATGCATTTGCATCAAGAGTTCATTGATTTAAAAAAGATCTTGGCACAACTAAGGCTGTTATAGACATCTTAGATCCATTCAAAAAAGATATTCCATCTTTATCATCCTCTACTTCTTTACTGGGGGTGTGGCAGCCCTAGGGATTGCTGTGGTTGTTCCAACTACTTGCAAGCTCTTAGTAGGGACCTGAGTCAGAGTTGAGTTAAGCTCTGTACTTCCACCTGCCAGAGGCTGGTAGTCAGGGATGGGCAATGTTCTTGCTAGCTGCCAACCTAAGACAGAGTACACTTGACAGAAAGTGTATCTCAAATATGGGTAAGGCTTGTCCAGCTGAAGAAGATGACCTAAGGCAGACACAGTCTATCTGAAGGGCCTGAGGGGCCCTTTAATGTATTAAGAAGGGGGAGCTGTGAAGGCCCACAGAAGGACCCCTAGTGAGATCGGAGCTTGCTTTACCCAGCTGGGCTGCATAGGGGAATGACTGGACCACAGGCATGGTTACCAGGTGTTTGGAAGGGTCTGCATTTAGCTGTGTGGTATGCTTTGATCTAGCAAGGGGGTGGGGTGTCTTTTGCCCTACCACTTGGCATTGTTATGAAAAGCCCCTTTGAAGAGACAGAGGGTGGATTTTGATCTGGGTCCGCCAAAGCTGTCCTGTGTTTCTGTCTGTCTCCTCTCCACTGTCTTTCTATCTAAAACTTTCTTATTCCTCCCTCCTCATAGGAACCTTTAAAAGGTGGGAGCTGACCTCCCACAGATGGTGCCCTGAACAGGGACTCAGGTTCAGGGACCTTCACAGAAGTAGTAGCACACACCTTTAATCCTAGCACTTAGGAGGCAGAGATCAAAGCCATCCTGGGACACATGAGATTAATCCAATCTAAAAGAGAAACAGAGCTAGGTAGTGGTGACACACACCTTTAATTCCAGTACTTGGGAGTCACACTCCTTTAATCCCAGAACTAGGAAGGTTGACACAGGAAGTGATATAGCTGGGCAGAGAAAGAAATATACAGCAGGAGGAGACAGGAGTTCGATGCCTTTTGGTTGAGGACTCAGGGACATTCAGGCTGAGGATTCGTGAAGACAGGATCTTCCCCTTTCAGCAGAAGTAGGGACTCTGGCCCAGGCTGGGTGGAGACTCTGGCCACATGTCGCTCTGGCCTGTGGCTACAGTCATAGGCAAGTGGCTTTTTCATGAATTTGAGCCCCAAAAGTCAGATGACAGCTGTTGCATGAATCCTAATTAGTCTTAGAATAAAAACCCTGAGCCAGATATTGGGGTAAATGAAAGATCAGAGAGACAAAGAAACAAGCAACTAGAGAAATTTCTCACCACTACCAAATCCTCAGGCTGAAAAGGAGGTGAGATCCTGTCTCTGAGAATCCTCAGACTGCATGCCTTTGAGTCTTCAGCCGAAAGGCCTCTAGTTCCTGTCTCCTCACACCTTATATGCCTTTCTCTGCCCAGCCATTTCACTTCCTTCCTAGTCCTGGGATTAATGGCGTGTGTGCTTCCCAAATACTGGTAGCAAAGGCACGAGATCTCAAGTGCTGGGATTAAAGGTGTGTGCCACCACTGCCTGGCTCTGTTTCTCTCCTTAACTGAGTCAATCTCATATAGTCCAGGGTGGCCTTGAACTCAAAGAGCTCTCTGCCTCCTGAGTGCTAAGATTAAAGGAATGTGCCACCACTGCCTGGCCTCTATGTTTAATCTAGTGGCTGGCTCTGTCCTCTGACCCTCAGGCAAATTTTATTAGAGTACAAAAAAAAATCACCACATTTCCCCTTAAGTTTCTGTTGCAGCCTCTCTGCAGCAAACTCCACAGGCTTTCGGGCTCCAAAAGCCACAGGATTTAGCTGTTTTCACATGTGTGCCCTGCACACACAACTGGCTTTTTGGCTTCTTCCCTTTCCCGGTGGGTTGTGGCTTTCTCTGGATTCCCCTCCTCAGGGTGCTGCCACACTAGGAAGCTGCCCCATCATCATCTGAATCATTATTGTCAGCAGATTTGGTGAGTCAATTGGGATTTCTTAAAGGAAGGAATTAGTGACAAATAAAAAGACTGAGAGAGAGTTTTTTTCCCACATTAAAAAAATGGGAAACATTCTTACAATGGAGGGAATTAGGTCTCTATTTGATAATAAACTAGATGGCTTGAAAATTGAACAATTAATGAGATGATAATGTAGATGGGATTTATGTAATGTCAATTATAAATATATTTGTTTGATCATTTCTGTTTTATCATTTAAAAAAGTTGGTCAATATGAGTGCCAAGATAAAAATTTTAAAAAATTTGTTAAAACAGATCATAGAGATATTCAGACCCAGACAGAGGAATTTATTATAATGCATTATAAGGTTTCAGAAAAAACAGCATAAGGCTTTCAAACAGCCAACCTCAATCTATCCAGTAACCTTACAGGAACTACTCAGTGATACATATCCCCCCAGACTGTGTATGACCTGAATGGACTCTTGTGCAAATGTTAAATTTGGGAAGATTCAAGAAAGAGATATTCTCATATGGCATGCACTCACCTTTTGTGAAGCAGATGTTAAACTTGTGGTCAACTTGTCATAGAATTATCCCTCAAAACTGGAGAGACTTTGTTATAGCAGTCTTGGAGGCTGGTCTCCAATTACAGTGGAGGACCTGGTAGATGGATGAGGCTAAGTCCATTGAACAATGAAGTAGGGTTGGAGGTATTGAAATTTGCCAAGATCAACTTCTTGGAGAAGGTAATTATGCTGATGTACAAAGACAATCTCTATATGATGACCACACCCTGGCTTTATGCTGCACAGCAGCCTTGAATGCTTGGGACAGAATTGAAGAAGTAGGAAAGAAAATTGAGTCATTTACAAAAGTTATACAGGGCCCCAAAGAAACCTTCACTGATTTCTTACAAAGATTGACTTCAGAAGAAATAGAATGATACCAAATGCAGAAGCTAGAAAATAATAATTGAATCTCTGGCTTTTGAAAATGCTAGTGCACAATGCAAAGGGGTAATTAGGCTGTCAAAGACAAGATCAGCACCCTTGGAGGAATGGATTCAGGATACAATTGATATTGAATCTCATGACCATGATGATGCTTGGATAGGAGAGGTGATTTCCAGAGGCTTGAAAAATCAAAACGTCAAACATCTCAATTTCAGTAAATAAGGTCACCTAAAAGGGATTGTAGACAGGGCATACCTAGAAACAATGATTTTTTTCTAAGAATAATCCCAAACAGAATGCCCCCCCCACACTTATGGATTATGCAGAAGGTGTAGCAAAGGTAGACATTAGACTAATGAATATGGATCAGCAAGGGACAAACAAGGTCATCCTTTGCCTTTTGTCATCAGGAAATTCCCTAAGGGGTCTCTTGCAGGCCCCCATGACGAATTCGGTTCAGTCCTTTCCTGTCATCATGGAGGAAACTCCTTCCAAAAGCAATTAAAGAACCTAATGCCTATCGTAAGAAACCACACTCCTCTGGATGATAGAACAGCTATAGAAAATAAAATAAAAATTCAGGAGAAACCGTAAGTCAAAATTGATAAAGATTACATTTGGAACCTCCTCAAAGTTAGGGTAGAGGAAGGGTTTTGTTTTGCCTTTCCAGGATAATAAAAACAGCCATCCTGAGGAATTTAAAGACCTTTGGACAAATAAAAATCCAAAAAAGAAGGGAGAACTATCTAGAAAAAATGACCAAGAAAAGAAATAATCTGACTTAATGGGATCTCCAAAGTCTCCCAAAAGATGATGGGATCCCAAAATGATGATTCCACATGGACTATATGATAAGACAAACACCACCAAAAGATCAGCTTTGGACTACAAACTGCTCAGGACAATTTTGAGGTGGCTCACTAAGATGATCCCAGTCTTATAGACTACTCTAGCCAGGACTTGAGACAAGCCCTGCACTTTGGTATGCAGAAACTAGACAACAAATAATACAGCTAATTCTCCCAGGACTTGACAATTAACCCAAAAATTTCTTTTCAGGATCCCCAAAAGATGCCTTCACCCCCTGACAGCAGGAAGTAAATTTAAGAACACAATGTCCAGCTGGGCAGTAGTGGCACACACCTTTAATCCCAGCACTCAGGTGGCAGTGGCAGGTGGATCTCTGTGAGTTCGAGGCCAGTCTGGTCTACAGAGTGAGTTCCAGGAAAGGCGCAAAGCTACAGAGAGAAACCCAGTCTCAAAAAAACAAGAAAAAAAAAATTTAAAAAAGAACACAATGCCCATATTCCCAAGAGGTGCAGTTGGTGGTTTTTAGTCATTCAATAGGTTACAGATATTTGTCATTGTTTAGGGAAGTTGGCTAAAAGTTGTTATTGGTATATAATCTGGAAAAAAGCTAAACAAAGAAGATTAGATTCAGGATTCTTGTCTGAAAAAAAGAAGAGATGCAGATATGACAGGGGGAAGTGGTAGATTATTGCGTCTACTTTGGGAAAAAAGCTATTGAGGCTAGAGAGCTGGCTCAGTGGTTAAGAGCACGGGCTGCTCTTCCAGAGGACCTGAGTTCAATTCCCAGCAACCACATGGAAGCTCAACCCTGTAATTCAAGTTCCAGGAGTTCCTAGGCTTCTGGCTTCCTAGGGTACTGTGCTCATGCATGAGTGTACTCCCACATACATATGCTCATGTATGCATATTCCTGCACAGATAACATACACATACACAAATTTAAAAAAATAAAAGTAAATCTTAAAAAAAAAAGATATTGAAATGATAGGATAAAAAGGTAGATTATTGAATCTACTTTTAAAAAGCAACTACTAGTTTTAAATATTTTACATTGTATTGGACTTTTGTGTATTGTATACAAAATTTTATATATTGACATAAAGTTAAGATTCTTTTTGTTAGAACATATTGTACATATGTTTCTAATCTTGTTCAAGGTATTGTACCTATACAACTCACTTAACAATGTAATACAAATTGCTAGTCCTTGAAAGTTATTATTAGAAACTATTTAGGATAAGAAAATGCAGGTTAGTAATTAGTCACCTATTACAATCGAACCTGTCGTCATATTAGGTATATTTTCAAGGTCAAACAGAAATATATTTTAGATAGACAGGTCATCTTTAAACACTTCAGAGATCTACAGAATATGGCATTTAAGATGTTTTAATAACATAGGGTTTTTTTTTTTTTTTTTTTTAATGACAATGAAACATGTCTGCTCCTGGCAGCACCAATCTACTTCAGAGAAGATGGTGGGCATTGCAGATACTTCATATGGAGTCTACTTTCTTAGTTGTAAAAGTTAGCCACTATGAAGAAAGTGCCCTTGCATTGACTGCTGACAGTATGCTGTCCAAATGGGACAAGCAGGACACAAAAGAAAGGACTGCTGAACTTTGCCAAGACAAGTTAAGACAGCCCTTCAGAAAATCCTGCTTCATAGAAAGTCTGTCAGGGATGCTAGACCTGTAGGCTGAAGATGGATTCCCCAAAGTTACAGAGGAATCTTGGGTGACTATCGAGGCAGCCAGCTATTTCTGTCATTTCTCACATTTTTTGGAAGTTGCTTGTTTGCACTTCCTGCTTACTCAGTTAATATTATTTCCCTCTTAGGTCTCTGATGGAGTTGAAGACTAGATAGTTATAGTTTTCTTTGTTAACAAATTCTGAAAAGAAACTCAATAAAGAGGTGTAGAGTGTATAAGGTTGAGAGACATTAAAGGATAATTCTGGTGCCAGGCAGCAGTGGCACACACCTTTAATCCCAGCACTTGGGAGGCAGAGGCAGGTGGATCTCTGTCAGTTGGAGGCCAGCCTGGTCTACAAAGTGAGTTCCAGGATAGCCAGGACTATTACACAGAGAAACCTTGTCTCAAAAAACAAACAAACAAACCAAAGAGATAGTTTTGGTAATGCAAATTAGGAAAGAAGGTGAATTAGGTACAACATTTTGGACTCACCAAGATAGAATAGATAATGGAGTATTTTCTCAGAATTTTTCAAATGCAAATAGACTAGACATCATTAATGTAATTCTTGACATTAGTTATAACCTTCATTTATTATTTTAGATAAAAAAGAGAAAATGTGGTGATATTTTCTTTGTATTCTAACAAATAAAATTTGTCTGAAGATCAGAGGACAGAGTCAGTCACTAGATTAAATATAAAGGCCAGGCAGTGGTAGCACATATCTTTAATCCTAGCACTTGGGAGGCAGAGATATGTCTGGATCTCTCAAGTCCAAAGGCACCCTGGACTAGATGAGATTAATCCAGTTTAAAAGAGAATCAGAGCCAGGCAGTGGTGGCACACACCTTTAATCACAGCACTTGAAATCTCATGGCTTTGCTCCCAGTATTTGGGAACCACACACGCCATTAATCCCAGCACTAGAAGTTTGAGACAGGAAGTGATGTGGCTGGGCAGAGAAAGGCATGTAAGAGGGGAGAGACAGGAACTCAGCCCCCTTTCCAGCTGAGGACTCAGAGTTATTCAGTCTGAGGATTCATGGAGACAGGATCTTCCCTTTCGGCTGAGGAGCTGGTGAGGTGAGAAGTGCCTGTGGCTTGTTTCCTCTGATCTTTCGGCATTTACCCCAATATCTGGCTCTGGGTTTTTATTATAAGACCAATTAGGAATCATGCAACAGAAAACAATCACTGTTTTCCACAATTATTTCTTCAAGGTCTAAGTACTTCTAAAAAACAACTATTTCATTCTAATGTTTACCCTAGAAAGAATGACTCTATTAATTTTTCCTCTACACAATGCCACAATTTCTCCAAACTCACACTCAAGAATATTCCACTAAGCAGTTACCTTTGGAATCATAAGCCACTGGAATATGCAGATAAGATAATCTAGATGAATTGGAATATGCAGATAAGATAATCTAGATGAATTCCAGTTCCAGTTGGAAGGCCCATTGGGAAAGTTCCTCGTGTAGTGTCTCAGAAGGGATGGGCTTGACCTGCTCTGATTTCATTGCACTGTTTAGTCATGTCTCCTCCCCCTGGGAAATTAAGCTCCAACTTAAAAAAAAAAACTTGAAAAATAAATTTTCCAATATAAAACTTGATATTCTAACCATTTTTAGCCTACAATTCAGTAGCATTAAGAACACTCATCTTGCCAGGCACATGCCTATAATCCCAGCACTTGGGAGTCAGAGGTAGGTGGATCTCTGTGAGTTCAAGGATTTCTTACTTGATGATCCCTGGACTCCAGTTCTGTGGTGGTCCTGTACCATTAGCTGAGCAGTTAATTAGAAGAGGGAACTGGAAAGAGAAAAGCTTGTGGTGCATGAGAACTTATTTCTTTGGAATTAGGGACAAGGCAGAGGTCAGGGCCTGTCTGTGCGCATGAGGAGGAGAAGCACTGCTGACAGGCTGGAGTGAGGCACACGGAGGGAGCAATGACATGAAAGCTCCTACCTCAGCTGGAAAATCCTTTCCCATTCAGTAACCCTGAAAATATAATTAAATCTGGGAGGGGAGGGGAGGAAAGGCTGTCCTCCCTACCCCAACACTGGGGAAACGAGGAGAGTTGAGACCTCAAAACTCCCAGGACTGGGTCAGTGGCTCTGGTGTCCAGAAGGAAAGAAATGGATCACTTCCACGCTGCGCTCTTGGTTCCCTGCGAACGAGCCTGTGGCCAAGCCTAGGTCTGCTGGAGGTCTTTGTCTGTCCCCCTGCCCCTTGGTGCCTGGGTGTTGTCTTTCTAGGTGGCACTTTGAACAAGACTCAGTTGATGGCCTGTCAGGGCACGCACTAGCCCGAGTGACCCCCCCCCCCCACACACACACATTTAAAACAGGGACCCTACGGCTTTCGGGAGCCAGCATGTGCCAGCACTTGGCAATTCTGTTCTCTGGCTTTTTTTTCTCTCTCCCCTGGCACACCTTAAATGCCACAGCTGAAACTTCCACCTGTGGGGTCAGGAGCCTTGCTCTCCAGATGCTTATGTTTTAGCCCTATGTCAGGGAGCTCTGGGGGACAAGAGATGGATTTTACTCTGTGTCTTGAATTTTTTATTTTTTTATATATATATTTTTTAATGTCTGCTGGCTTGGGGACAGCTTTAGAAAGACCTGCCAGGACGCAGGCTATAAACTGATCTCTGGCTAAAGAGCCATCCTGATTACTGTAAACTTATTTGCATGGATCTTAGCCTGCTTTTAGACCGGCCTGTGCTTCTCAGGGCAGCTTGAGAACCAGTGGGAGGAGTTCAGGTGAGAGCCTGATACTGGAGAGGCGGAGCAGAGCACAGAGTGGAGAGCAAAAAAGGTAAGGTTCTTTCGAGCCAGAGATTCCCTAGGTTTAGGAATGCACGTGGTCAGGAGGAAGAGAGAGAGAGTCCGAAAGTGTGGGGCTTTAGCGCTTTAGAGCTTGGGTAAAAGCGTAGGGGTAAGGGAACTCTTTTAACCATTTGCTGGTAGAAGTTAGATAATTCCCGTGAAATATCGGGTTTGAAACAGCCAAATTTACTGGTATCCACCCCTGTGTCCCATGGCTGCAGCGCTGAGAGAGAAAAGTAAAAAATTAAAATAACAAGGGGGGGGGGGCTGGAAAGATTGCTCAGAGGTTAAGAGCACTGGCTGCTCTTCCAGGGGTCCTGAGTTCAATTCCCAGCAACTACATGGTGTCTCACAACCACCTGTAATGAGATCTGGTGCTCTCTTCTGGTGTTCTGCAATGTTTACATAATAAATAAATCTTTTAAAAAAATAAAATAAAATAAAACAAAACAATAAGTGGGATCCCAGGCTCCTCTTTCAAGTGTCCTTGAGAATAGGCAGTCTGTGGACCAGCATTAACAGCACAAAGTACCCGAATTGTCATCATGATAAGGGTAAGGGCTGGAGCGTGGGTACCTCAGGATTAAGTACTGGAGGACTCCCTGGGGCCCAGACAGCATCCAATACTTCATCAAAATTGAATGTGTCATGGTACACAGCTGGTGTGTGTGTGTGTGTGTGTGTGTGTGTGTGTGTCTGTGTGTGTGTGTGTGTGTGTGATGAGGTATATAGCTCAGGCTGCAGCTTTGGGAACCGGCAGGGGTCTGAAAGGGAAAAAACTCACCAATCTGGTTGGCAGCTGTGTTGTGTGGGTCCAGTGGCCCGGCAAATGAAAAGGCAGATCCGGCAGTCGAAGGTCCTTGACATAGGTTTCCAGCAACGCTCAGCCCTGGATGCTGAGTGAGCAGAATTTCCTATCTGAGTCACGGCAGCACTGGTTGTGGCGTTGGTTACTACTTGGAAAGGTCACGGTCATGACAGAACCCAGTGTTTGTTTTCAGAGCTTTATTAGGAGGGAAAGGCAGGGGTGGGGGGTGGGGAGAGGCAGACCTGGCGAGGAGAAAGATGGTGAAGATGGTGGCGGGAGCAGAGCAGAGCAGAGCAGAGCAGAGAGGATGGGGTCTGCGTCTGGCTTTTAAAGGTGCATACATAGTCGCCAGCCCACACTGATGACGCAAGATGACAGACCCGGAACTGAGCATGTGCAGGAGTGAGGGCAGGCTCCTGACAATCTTGATGGGTATTGTGGTTTTGATCTGCATTTCCTTACTAAGCGGTGTTCCTCACCACTGCAGTGCTGGTTCAGGGCGCCCCACTTCCAGGGTACAGACGGAATGAGGGAGATGTTAGTGTGAATGGTGTAGTTGCTACTTGTGGGGAAGGTGTTTCTCTAAACTCTGCGTGGCTGTCCTGTCAAGCATACTGGTAACCACTCCACGGGGCCTCAGTCTGAAAACTAGCAGTGAAAGTGGTACCCTCCCTGTTCAGAGAGAGAGGGACTTACAAAGGGCGCCAGATCTGGGACTCTGGGGGTGTTACTGCACAGAGAGAGAGCCACGGAGGGGATGTAGAGGGAAAAACACAGCAGTTTTACATTCCTGGGTCAAGGACAAGGGACCTGGGCTGTGGATGGGGGTGAGGCTGAGGCGGATAGAAAAAACAGTAGATGGCATGAGCTGAGTCAGAGTCTCCTGTTAGCTTGTAGTATCCTTCATTGCCTTTTCTATGATGTAAAAGAAAAATACTCTGGACTGCCTGGGAAGGTTCCCTCTTCTGTGACAGGAACCCCCCATCCCACCCCTGCCCTGGCTCTTCTCCCTTAGCATCTTGTGTGGTACATTTTGAGAGCACACAATGAAGAATTTCCTTTTCCTTAACGTCAGTCTATGCTCAGAATAACAGGGGTGTATTATTTTCTGGAAACCTAAGAACACGGGGAAGGAGAGGAAGTCGCCGAGTCATGGGGATTGAAGAAGTACCTAGAAGGACCCCTAAGTAATTGTTAGGGTTCTAGGAAGAGGGTCCCCTCTTGAAGCAGTGGGTTCAGGATGAAGTAGAGAGCAGAATGAGCCCCCATGGTGCCAGCCTTTTCCCATCTCCTCCCTTTAGCTCCCCTTCTCTGGGGACTCTTGAGGATGCTTAGCACAGCTTCACTTCTGTTGCGTGATAAACATAAACACCCTTCCCGGAAGCAGCCTAGGAGACTAGAGGGTTTATGTGGCTCACAATTCCAGGATACAGTCCATTATTTCTGGCTAACTGAGGCAGGAGACGGGAACCCAAAGTACCAGGTCCACAGTCAAGAGCAGAGGGAGACACTGCCGCTGCCTACCTTCTCAATCAGCTTCCTTTATCACACTCGGCTCAGGGCCCAGCCCAGGAAATGGTTCTGTCCACATGCGTGATGGGTCCTTCTGTATCAATTACCAGTGAAGACAGTTCTCCACAGATCCGCCCTTAGGCCAGCACAATCCTGATCTAGACAATTCCTCAAGTGGCGCTTTCTTCCCAGATGACTCTAAATTGTGCCAAGTTGACAGAACTAACCAACACATCAGCCTTAAAAGGCTGCATGCAACACACTGAGCTCCGATACAGATGTCAGGCAGCATTAGCTAACTTCCCAGCAAGCATGCTTGGCAGCTGGAGACTGTCCCGGTGGAATGATCTTACTGGGTGATGATGTCATCTCCAAAAGTAACGGACAAATCAATCTGGAGAGCAGGCAGAACTGGTAGGTGTCTAAAAGGCATGGAGTGGCTGCCATGCTTTCAAGTGGCAGCTACTTTAACCCCTTCTCACTTTTGAAAATAAAGTGGGGGGAATCTATTCTCTCATTTAGTTACTTATTTATTAGTGTGTGTGATGGGTGGGGGTGTGTACCTCATCGTATGTGGGAAGAACAGAGGACAACTTGGAGGAGTGTTGGTCCCTCCCTACGTGTAGGTGCTGGGAATGGAATTCAGGTTGTCAGGTTTGATAGCAAGTGCCTTTATCCCCTGAGCTGTCTTGTAGGACATGAGGGATTGTTGTTGTTGTTTGAGACAGGGTTTCTCTGTAAAACAGCCCTGGCTGTCCTGGATCTCACTCTGTAGACCAGGCTGGCCTTGAACTCACAGAGATCCACCTGCCTCTGCCTCCCAAGTGCTGGGATTAAAGGTGTGAGCCACCACCACCCAACTGTAGTCACTATTCTTGACCTGTGTGTGTGTTTCTGAGTGTGTATACTCAACCATGTGTGTGTGGAGGCCAGAAGTGAAAGACCTCCACAGTGAAAATTTCAAAATACTAAAGAAAGAATTAAAGAAGACACTAGAAGATGAAAAAATTCCCATGCTCATGAATCAGAAGAATTAATTTTGTGAAAAGGGCTATCTTACTAAAAGCAACTTGCAGCTTCCATACAATCTTCATAAAAATTCCAATGCCATTCATCATAGGAAAAAAAAAGCCAGGCATGGTGACACTTGCACTGGGGAGGCAGAGGCAGCAGATCTCTGAGTTCGAGGCCAGCCTGGTCTACATAGTGAGTTCCAGGACAGCCAGAACTACACAGAGAAACCCTGTCTCAAAAAGAAAAAAAGAAAAAAAGAAAAGAAAACAACAACAACAACCAAACAAACAAACAAAGCAAACAGGAAAAAACCCTAAAAATTCACGTGGAAGTTTAGGAAGACCTAAACTAGCCAAAGCAATTCTGAGCAAAAGGAATCATTGCTGGAGGTATCACTATACCTGGTTTCAACTTCTACAAGAGGGCCCCAGTAACAGGAATGCAATAGTATCGGCACAAAAACACATAGACCAATCAAACGGAATAGAGGACCTACATATAATCTAGCAACTATAGCTACTTGATTTTTGACAGAGGCCAAAAATACAGATTGGTGAAAACAGACTCTTCAAATGGTATAGGAAAAACCGGATATGCACATGCACAAGGGTGAAACTGATCCCCAGATCCCATACTATACTGTTTCCACTGTCAGATAAACAATGGCAATAGTCAGCTGTTTCCACTGACAGGGGAACGATGGTGGTAATCAACTGACTCTTAAAAAAGAGGTTTTGTTTGTTCATCTTGTTTGGCGTTTTGAGACACAGTCTTATTGTGTAGCCCTGGCTGGCCAGGAACTCACTTAGTAAACCAACTCGCCTCAAACTTGAGTGATCCTCTTGCCTCTGCTCGAACTACAGGAGTCTATACCAGCTAAAAATACCCACCTAAAAATCAACCTCATTCCAGGAAAAGGCCTTTCGTTACAAGATTTAGCTGCATAACTTTAGTTCTTGTAGCTGGGAGGAGCATTCAACAGGAGTGCAGAGCAGAGGATGGGTGACTGTAGATGAGGAATTCCAGGGCTTCGAAGGATAGTGTGCCTGTCGACAAGAAGGTCATTGTCACGAGGTTTCACATCCATGAATTAGGGTGCAACCACCAGTCAGCCTCCTCTTTCTAACCCATCAACAAGTTCCGATGCTTTGAGCTCCAGTTGTCTCTACCACCTTTTCCCTGATCCCAGTCCTCCCGCTGGATTCTTCTCTTATTCTAGCTACTCCTCCAGTCTTCCAGACACAGAGAAGTTTCCTAAACTTTAATTTTTCAGTCCTAAACACTAATCAAGTTTTATTTTGATAACTTTAAGAAAGTTTTCAAGAGTTCTTTTTATGTGTAGGGGTGTTTTGCCTGCACGGTTGTATGCCATGTGGATGCAGTGCCCTTGGTGGCCAGAGGAGGGTGTCAGATTCCCAGAACTAGAGTTCCAGACAGCTGTGAGGGGCCGTGTTGGTTCTGAGACTCAAATTTGGTTCCTCTTGAAGAGACGGCAGAGCTCTTAACTGAGGAGCCATCTCCCGCCCATACTTTATTATCATTTTACCGTGTATGGGTGTGCACAGGCAATACCAGATCAGCAGAAGTCAACTTTACTGAGTTGGTTCTCACCTTTACATAGACTTGAGATAGTTAATTCCGGCCCTCAGGCTTGCATGGCAAGTGGCTTTATCTGTTGAGCCATCTTGCATGCTCCACCGGCCACCTTTTAAATGGTTGTCTTTGGTCACTACACAGAGTTGTAGTGTGGTCTAACATACCACTCCGGCTTTGTTAGTTCTCTGCCTGTCTCCAAAGTCCCCGCCTTGCTAGCTCTCATGGTGTCTTGGAGGGAGCAGATAACTTTGTTTCTTCTTCTTCCTTTTTTTTTTTAAGTAATTTTATTTATCAATTAATTTCATCAATCTGCCACTCCCCATCTAAAACCCCCAAACAGGTCAAATTGCTAAGAAGCAACTTGAGAAGCACTAGTAGGCAAGGGAAAAAAATCAAATAACTCCAAAAGCTACACAGAGAAACCCTGTAATCAAATAAAACTAGAAAATACTCATACTCATGTATAGACCTGGACCTGGGAATTAGAGGCAAGATCAAGGTCCTGTTACATATTAATTGATAGCTAGCCTGAGGTGTAGGCAACCTTGGGGCAGGTGTTAAAAGAATTGGAACCACAACCCCTAGTCCAGGAGAAGCAGAAATCATTGAGATGGGACACTGTGGGGTGTGGCCCTGCAAGGTCTAATGGGGGCCCCAGGTAGAGCCTCAGAAACTCTGCTTGGCTTGACATCTGCCACGCCATTCTCATCCAGCGCCATCTGTCTTGACACCCAAGTGTTGAGGGATGGAACACCACCCCACCTCACCCAGTCTCTGGAAAGCCTCCGGCATTTTGATGAGTTCTGTGAAGCCAGGAGTCGACAAGGGGGTTTGGACCACAAGTTGAAGCTGCTCGTGGGTCCACAAACTCCAGATGGCAGAATCAGCAACTTTGCTCACAGCTGGTTGAAGACTGCGAGGAATTGATGGGAATGAGCCTGAGCCGCCAGCCCGGTGGTCGGCAGCAGTGGGCTTTGTGGGACTCACAGGAGGAGGTGTTTTTTTAATTATTTATTTTTATGTTATGTTTAGATGTTTTGCTTGCATGTATGTCTGCGCACCATACATGCATGCAGTGCTTAAGAATGCCAGAAGAGGGCATCAGATCCCCTGGAAAATGCAGATGCCACGTGGGTCCTTTTTCCTCTGGAAGAACAGTCTGTGCTCTTAATGGCTGAGCCATCTCTCCAGCTCAAACAGGCCCAGATTTCTATGTAGGTACTAAGGATCTGAGCTCAGGTTCTTCCAGCATTGTTTTATGGACTGAACAATAGTCCCCATGGTTGTTTTTGTTGTTGTTGTTGTTGTTTGTTTTGTTTTGTTTTTTGGTTTTTCGAGACAGGGTTTCTCTGTGTAGCTTTGCACCTTTCCTGGAACTCACTTGGTAGCCCAGGCTGGCCTTGAACTCACGGAGATCCGCCTGGCTCTGCCACCCGAGTGCTAGGATTACAGGTGTGCGCCACCACCGCCCGGCAGTCCCCACGGTTTTTAAATTTTATTTTGTTTTATTTTATTTTTTGGAGGAGAGGACCGAACCCAGGGCCTTGCACTTGCTAGGCAAGTGCTCTACAACTGAGCTAAATCCCCAACCCCTTGATTTTATTTTTTAGAAAGGGTTTCACTAGGTAGCCTTGGACAGCCTGGAACTTGCTTATCTCTATGTAGACAAGACTGGTCTTGAACTCACAGAGATCATCCACCTCTGCCTTCCAAGAGCTCCGGACGAAAGGAGAGCACCACCAGGTCTGTCCTCACACACAATTTGTAAGAGAAAGGATAACCGATATATTTGAAGTATTTCAGGGAAATTTTAGGGGCTTTGCACTTCCTGTGCAGGTATGGGATTTGCAGCTTTTGCGTTCTACAGTGCTGAAGGCACCTGTGGAACTACTGGCATGCTTTAGTGAGATGAGCCGTCACTGTTATTTTAACCTGCAATTTCACTCACAAGGACAGAGAGCAGATGGTAGAGTGCTTGCCTATTACGCACTAAGCCCTGGGCTCAGTCCCCAGCACTGTGTAAAATGAGTCATAATGGTACAGTCATAAACCACGAGATGTGGCCATCATCTGTAATTTCAGCAAGAGGCAGATAGAGACAGGGGACCAAAAGGTCCTGGTTCCCTTACCTACATAGCAAGTTCAGCCTCTGAGATCCCCAGACCCTGCCTCAATAAAACAAACAAACAACAAACAAAAACCAGTTAAAACTGTAGCTTATCTTTTCACTTAATGACATCTTGTATATACTTCCATTTTAACATAGTGAAAACTGACCAGCTTTTTGTTACTGTGATAAGTACCTGAGCAAACATCATCTGAAGGGAGGAAATATTTATTTTGGCTCAGGTTTTAGTCCATGGTGGGCTGGTTTCATTACTGGGGGCTGGCACAAGACTGATCATCTTGGAGGGGTCATTTGAGACAGGAAGTGGTCAAGGATAATATATATCCCTCAAAGGTATGCCTACAGTGATCTGCTCCCTCTAACAAGGCTCCAAGCCCTAACATCTTACCAGCTCCCAACAATGCCATGAAACTGTGGATCCATCAATAGAGTCAGAGTCCTCATGATCCCACTTCCTCAAAGCCCCACCTCTGAACACCGCCTAGCATCATGAGCCTTTGGGGGTACTTAGCATCCAAACACAATGTCCATCTCCATCTCTCCCTTTTGTTTATTCTAAGAGGTTCTCCCTCTTCACAAATTCATAAAGGTATCTCATGTTTTCTCCAAAAGTTTTGAAATTTAGAACTAATTTAAGGTTTTCTTCGCACTTAGGGATTTGATCTGCCTGAAACCTGGTACTGAGCAGAATTTTTCTTCACTGTGGTTAATCAGTTGCCCCAGTGTTCACCTCC
The DNA here is from genome assembly GCF_903995425.1 of Onychomys torridus. Taxonomy (NCBI): domain Eukaryota; kingdom Metazoa; phylum Chordata; class Mammalia; order Rodentia; family Cricetidae; genus Onychomys; species Onychomys torridus. The sequence goes on along the minus strand of NC_050454.1, from coordinate 1,358,963 downwards.
TCAGTGCTGGGATGGCAGAAGTTTGCCACCATACCATGCTCTTCCTACGCTACAATTTTATTTGTGTACGTATTTATATATTTGTATGTGTGGTGTCTATGTGGAAATGTGAGTGCCCATTCACACCGGAAGTCAGAGGGCAGCTTTGGTTCACTGTCTGGTTCTCTTAAGCCAGGCTCTCTCACTGAATGTGTCACTGGCCTGATAGCTAGCAAGTCCAACAGTCCTCCTGTCTCTGCTCCACACAGTCCTGGGGTTACAGTGAATGCCCAGCCATACTTGGCTTTTTCCATGGCTGAGGAGGATTTGAACTGACATCTGCAAGCACTCTTACCACTGAGCCATCTCCCCAGCTCTAGGCTATTAATTCTCTATTATTCCTTCTGTGTGTCAAGAATACACTGGCAATTACTCCAGCTTTATGACGTTAGGGTTCATTCACACTAGATAAGTAGCTAGTTGTATGAAGATGGACAATCTCATTAGCCTTTTTTCCCCCCTCCTCTTTTTGGTTTTTCAAGATAGGGTTTAAGTCTTGACTGTCCTGGAATTTACTTTGTAGACTAGGCTGGTCTCGAACTCACTGAGATCTGCCTGCCTCTGCCTCCCAAGGGCTGAGATTAAAGGCATGTGCCACCACTGCCTGGCTAAGTCTTCTTTTTAAGTTTCTTATTTTATTCATTCATTCATTTATCTATTTGGTTTTTCGAGACAGGGTTTCTCTGTGTAGCTTTGCTCTTTCCTGAAACTCACTCTGTAGACTAGGCTGGCCTCGAACTCACTGAGATCCGCCTGCCTCTGCCTCCCAAGTGCTGGGATTAAAATGCATGCACCACCACTGCCCGGCTAACTTTCTTAAACAGATTACCATAAACAAGCCCTAGGTATTTTAAAGTCAGAGAGGGACTCAACAGAGCAGTCCTTACATTAGGATACTGAAATAAAGTGACAAATGCCTTGGGAACCTCAATTTCATTTATAAGAACAAATCGATTAGTTAGCTTATCATTTTTACATCCCTTGTCACTTTGGAAATTGTGATCCTGGCATTTAATTACTTAGAAGCCAGCAGCTGTGATGGACGGGTGAGAGAAAATATCGAAAGATACCATCCATGTAGAATGCGGTGGACTCATGCACCAGCAAATGTGAAATGATGAGTGACACCACAGCTAATAGTTGGGGCTGGACACAAGCAGGCTACAATGACCTTCACGATGTTTTCTGGCACGTGGAACGGCCGCGGATATTTGAAAGTGCCTTACTTTGAATTTCCAGCTGCTCGGGAAGACATCGCCACCGGCCTTCCTGAACTGCCCGCGCAGCCCCGGGTACTCAGGACTTCAGAGAAGATTTCAGACCGGGTATCCGAAGCGGGGGAGGGATGGGGGCAGCACGGGATGCGCACGGGGACCGTGCTAGCCTGCACCCCATCCCGGGCACCAGTGGTGCTTCTGGGAAACGTAGTCCTTTGCGGTATGCGGCGCCGGGGGGCTGTTGGATAAGGGACTACGATTCCCTTCGGTCTTGCGCAAGCTTTGCGCAGCGCGCTTGCGCGATGTGGGGGACGATGCCGCTATAGAGGCTTGTTTTGCTCTGGGTCCGATGTTGGCGAGCGTGCTCGGGCGGTCTGCTCTCCCTTGGGGAGGCTGGGGTGCAGGTAGGTGATGGCTCTCGCCTTCCCCACGCAGTGTCCGTGCTGTCACGGCCTCACTCCCTTGGGTTTCCCAGGGCGTGGTGCGCGGTGAGAAGCCACGGGCCGGAGAAGCGGGGCCTGCGTCGCCCCGGTGTCGCGCGGTCCCCGGCTTGGGTGGCGACCTCGCGGGCTGTGCCGGGGCCCCGGGGTTAGGAGGCGGGAGGGGAGGTTTGAGGGGCGGTCGCGGCCGGCTCTGCTCTCAGCGCGGCCACCAGGGGGAGCTGCGTTCGCTCTGGGTGGGTCGTGGCGCCTGTGCTCGCCAGGCCCGGGCTGGCGTGGGAACGCCCTAGGGCCGGGGTGGTGGACCTGGCCAGAGAGAAGCCCAAACATCCCCCAGGACTGGAGGCCCGACTGCCAGCCACCTACGATGTAAGTCATTATCTTCGTTTCTTTTCTTTTCTTTTCTTTTTTTTTTTTTTTTTTTTGCGAACTGGTATGTGGATGTTCGTGACATCAGCACGCACCGCGAATCCGTGGCAGAGCCGGGATGGGAGCCCCGGTCTCCTGTCATCGGTGCCCTTTACGCTGCTGGCACGCAGAGCTTTTAGTGGGTTTGTGTTGATCCCATCTGGGTCATGTGTTTTCGTACAGACGTGGAAGTCTCGATGCAGAGGGGCGCAGGGACGATCGGGGAAGTTTTGAGTTCCGGAGGGAGAAATTGGATAGGTTTTACTGAGGTCTCTGGAGTGAGTGAAAGGTGATGGAGCTGAGAGGCACAGGTGGGTTCTGGGGGGCGTGGTAAGTGTAGCTACAGGGACTGAAGGAGCTTCCCGAGGCGCTGGAAACCTACTGATGGATGTTGTGATAACCAGCCGTGCTGGTTCCAGTTCTCTAGTCCTACGCAACGCCCCTCCCCCCTGCAGAATCGTCGCATCCTTATGCAGGGCAAAAGGCTACCCTTTTACCACTGGAAGAGAATTTTTAAAAGGCTGATTAGGTGACCCCGACCCTGTGTTTTCCTAGTCCTCTGATACTTGGGGCCGTAGCTTTGGTTTTGACGTTGCTGGAGACTGAACAGAACCTCTGGCTTATATGCTTTATCACTGAGCCTGAGTTAGCATTAATTTAAAAAAAAAAAAAGACTTCCGGTCAACTGCAAGGGAAAAGTCAGAAAATGAGGAAGTGAAAAGTGTGCTAGGCCGGACAGGGAGCCTGGTGGAGTCACCCTTTCTTAGTTGCTTGCTTCCTGTCCAGGCCTGTCAAATCACCTTGCTACTGCTCCACCGGCTCCGGTGCCTCGTGTTTGTCAGATCCCAGACACATGGAAGATGGTGTCCTCCTTGTGTTTGTTGTGAAGAAACAGTAACTTTATAGCTACTCAGGTGTTTGCATACTCTCAGAGCCGTGCTTTTTTTTTTTTTTTTTTTTAATTAAGTAAAGCAATGGGAGTGTTCAAGATAATGGGGCATTGTTCCCCATACCCTTCGTTGTAGAAACTGACTTTGTCTGGAAGGATAGGGGAGTCAGGATAGGTCACTACAGTCCCTATTTTATCTCACCAACCACTTGGAAAACAGCCATTTTTGTCATAACAGGGTCATTGCTACCACAGTCTTGTATACACTCTACAGGTTCTGCTTTATAAACCATGACGGAGATATCTGCCTCATATAGGTTCTTAGATGTGAGAGACGCTTTGCCTGTTCTCCATGTGTTTGGTGTAGTGAATGGGCTCCCTTGGCCTCCTCCCTCTCAAGCTCCCCAGGCCCCTCTTGCCTATTTTTAAGATGTCACTAATCTTCCTTTTGCAGATGACAGGGGGACCAGTGGCACATGCCAGGTCTGTTTATAGCTTAGCCTTCATGAGGCCTCTGGGACACCGCCACTGTTTTTTGCTTAGTAAACTGGTTTTGTTTATAGTATATGTAGTCATTGGATTAGGTGCTGTCCCCCTCCACCCCCGGAAAGGGTTTCTCTATGTAGCCCTGGATGTCCTAAACTCAAGCTATAGACTGGGCTGACCTCTAACTCACAGAGATCATCTGCCTCTGCCTCCCAAGTGCTGGGATTACAGGTGTGCACCACTATGCTTGGCTAGGTAATTTTTCTTGATGCTAGAATACTATCCTTTTTCCTTTAAAAAGCAAAGTGATATTAGAGTCACTTATGGCTGTAGTGGTAAGAAAGTGTCAATACTTTGTCCCTTTTTCCTGTTGTAAAGGACTTTGGCATCTGCTTAAGCATGATTAGGAAATCATGTCTGCTTTTGTAAATTTTTAATTTCAGAAATTCTGAAGTGAACGGAAGAGGCTGAGCTCTGGTACCCCACTTGGTGAAGATGAAAGATATTGACATGGGAAAGGAGTACATCATCCCCAGTCCTGGGTACAGAAGTGTCAGGGAGAGAAGCAGTGTGCCTGGGCCACTCAGAGACCGTGAGGACTCCAGGTTCCAGAGATCAAGACCGGTTAGTGCCTCCCTCCCCACAGTCTGTTTCTTACCTGCTTGTTGGGCTATACCGTGTTTCCTTTTTTCCTCTGATACATATTTTATAATTTTATTTTTCTGTCTTAGCTTTAGGCCAATGTTCAGAATGTATGATTTCTTAGACCTGGAGTGTAGCTCAGTAGTAGAGGGTGTGCTTAGCATACCTGAGGCCCTGGGTTCGGTCCCCAGCACCATAAGAAAGAGCTGGTTCAGTTAATGGAATGAGAAGTTGTCTTGTGCCACTCACCTGTTTCTTCCCTAGTGTTACTCTGTGTGTGTGTGTGTGTGTGTGTGTGTGTGTGTGAGAGAGAGAGAGAGAGAGACAGAGAGAGACAGAGAGAGACAGAGAGAGAGAGACAGAGTCACACTCTGCAGTCTGCAGCCTGGCTAGCCGGGAACTCTCTGTGTAGACCCTCTGTAGAGATCTGCCATTGTTGCCTGTACTACATGCCTGCCTCCTCTCTTTTTCATTGACTCCATTTTCATACCTGTTGAAAATCCCTTGATTAAAAAGAGGCCTGGGGATGTAGGTAAGTGGCGGAGCTCTTGCCTGTGAGTAGAAAGCCCTGGCTGGGTTCAGCCCCCAGTACTGAAAGAAGAAAGAGACACATAGGTTGGTGTAGGGAGGGTAAAGCCGAGGACAGTGGGAATATGAGCCATCCCGTTGCTTTCGTGGGCTTCGGTTTGTTTCTCCTTTTGTTTCTGTGTTTTGTGCTTAAAATAGGATTATTTTGCCAGGCATGGTGTCAAATGCCTTCAGTCCCAGCACTCGGAGGCAGAAGCATGAGGCTCTTATAAGTTTGAGACCAGCCTGATCTACATGACAAGTTTCAGGCCAGCTGGGGCTACAGAGAGAGATCCTGTGTCCTAGTCTTGCTGTGATGAAACACCGTGACCAAAGCTAGTTAGGGAGGAAACTGTGTGTTTTCTGGAGTTGCAGAAGAAGCCAGTAGAGCGGAAGATGTCTAGGTTTAGGAAGATTAGGTTTCTGTTTAGGTCTTTGCAGGGTGAACACCTGTTCATGCTGTGTGAACACTTGAAGCTGTGGCCTTTGGAGCTGACACTGGTGTCTCATTAGCCTGAAGTGGTTTGGCTCTTCTATGGATGAAGACCATTTCTTACTCATCAGTGTTTTCTTGCTGATAGGTCTTCTCTGTCCCCACTGTGATATAGAATGCCTTATCATTCAGTACCTGGTGTTTCTTTTTTTTTTTTTTTTTTTTGACAGGGTTTCTCTGTGTACCTTTGTGCCTTTCCTGGAACTCACTTTGTAGACCAGGCTGGCCTCGAACTCACAGAGATCCGCCTGCCTCTGCCTCCCGAGTGCTGGGATCAAAAGCATGTGCCACCACCGCCTGGCTTAGTGTTGCTTGATACCAGTTTTGTTTGGTTGTTTGTTTTTTGTTTTTTGAGACAGGGTTTCTCTGTGTAGTTTTAGTGCCTGTCCTGGAACTTGCTCTGTAGACAAGGCTGGCCTCGAACTCACTCCGCCTGGCTCTGCCTTGAAAGTGCTGGGATTAAAGGCGTGTGCCACCACTGCCCGGCTCTTGATACCAGTTTTATAACTGTGTCCTTATTATCTACAGCAGTGGTTTTCAACCTTCCTAATGCTGTGACCCTTTAATACAGTTTCTCATGTGGTCATGACCCCAACCATAAAATTATACTTTTGGAGGTAGAGGTTTGCCCTAGGGCTCCAGGTCCACATTGAGAATTGATCCAGATCTTGTGTAACAAAACATTTATGGAGTGTATGTCTAGTACTTGTCAGGACATTAATAGTCTAGGAGTTAAATCTGGAAAAGTTTTAAGGGTACATTGGAGCAGAGCTTTGAGGGATGAGGGGGGAGGGGTTAGGCAATAGAGAGAAAGGTCTGGAGGTGTAGGAAAAGGGCCTGGCACGTTGGACGGACCTTGAGTGACCTGTCTGTGTCATTGTATAGTAGCTATAGTAGGGTTAAGTGAGATAATACACATAATACCTAAGAGTGGTCCCTGGTATGGTCAGTGCTCAAGACAGAGTCTGCCCTTAGATTAGTTGTCTATAGTATGGGATGTGTAAAGGAGTGTGGTGGGGGAATTTCTGCATGCCATACTAAGAAGTCTTTTCTTATGGGCATAAGGAGACCATTGTAAATTAGTGAGATTTAAAAAAATCACTAATTTTGAGATAACTGAATTTATGTACAATTATAAAAAGTAATAATGAAAACCACTACAGGCTGGGTAATGACCCCATCCACTGATTTTATGAAAAGTTCAGCAGCAGTTTGGGTTGGAGAGATGAGATGTCAATCCTGTTGTGATACTGGACTATAGTTATGCAATATGTTAATACCTGGGGAGCCTGAAAGAGCATGTCAAGGATTTTACGGTGTTATTTTTCTGTAATTACATTTAAATAAATGAATAAAGTAGAGAGAACAGAGGACAAGACCCAAAGTTGACCTCGGGCTTTTATACCCTCAGGTACAGATAAGTTCAACAGTGTGCACACACACAAATAAGCTCAACAGTGTGCACACACACACACAAGTTGCTGTGCTCTCTCCCGGCATGGTGTATCACTGTATACAAGCAGTCATCCTGCTTTTTCCTAATGTTCTTTTTTTTTTTTTTTTCTGAGACAGGATTTCTCTGTAGCTTTGCACCTTTCCTGGAACTCACTCTGTAGCCCAGGCTGGCCTTGAACTCACAGAGATCCACCTGGCTCTGCCTCCCGAGTGCTGGGTTCAAAGGTGTGCGCTACCACTGCCTGGCCTTTCCTTGTGTTCTTACCCGTGTTGGGGGGGGTGGTTGTTTTCTTGTCAGCCAATCTGATAGATGCTTCTGATAACTCATTGTGGTTTTCATTTACATTTCCCTAATGGCTACTGGCCTTGAACTAAAACAGAGATTTAAAAGTCTCATTTTCTTTTGACTCTAGCACTGAGGATTGACCCTAGTTTTCTTGTATGCTAGGCTGTTTCTTCAGTCTCCCCTTGCTCTGTAGTTCAGGCAGACTTTGAACTTACCTCCCAGGTATCTGGCTAATACCAAGCCTTGCTACCTGTCCACCTGACTGAATCCAACTTTTGATCTTCCTGCTTTAGCTTCCCAAATAATGGAATTAGAGGTGTGTGACACCACCTTGCTCTGACAATTCACTTTTGTTTTCCTTTTTGTTTTTTGAAAGAGGGTCTCATGTAGCCAGGGCCAGCCTTGAATTCACACTATAGCTGATGCTGGTCTTTAAACTGATTCTCCTGCTTCTATTTCCTTAGGCTAGGATTTCAGGCACATGGCCAACACACCCAGCTGAAAAGAGATTTGGGCAGTGTGCATTTTCTTGCTATGACGACGTCATGTGCATCATGTCTGCTTTGGTCTTTAGAGAGCAGTTCTGGGTCAGAGCTCTTAGGCGCTGGTCTGCTTGCACTCATCAGAAATGAGAAGCAGTCTCTCTGCAGAGCAAAAGACAGATGAATTTGTTTTCTTAATTTGCAAAGAAGCAATTATTGGCCACCACTGACTTTCCATCTCCAGTTAACATGTAACCATCCCACAGTACTAAACATGTGTCAGAAGCCAAAGGACCGGAAACGTCCTTTCTAATATACTTTTGCACAGTTCTTGGTATTGTGTGTGATCAGATTTTTTTTTTTTTTTGAGCTGAGGATTGAATCCAGGGCAAGCGCTCTACCACTGAGCTAAATCCCCAACCCCAAATTTTTTTTAAAAAAATAGTCTGGGAAAATGATGTTAATTAGTTACATTTAAATATCTATAGTTTATTACAAACGCTTGGAGATAATTAGGGTAAAAATACCACATTGTACCCTTTAGAACTACAGAGGTAGTCCTGTTTGCCACCCACAACCTGGGGTATAACAGACATCCTTTACTCTCAAGTATCAGCAGTGTCTTCTGTGACTGTTGCTCCTTGAGTCTAGAATGAGCGTTGTTGGCATCGTTTGAGCTTAGCTGGAGACTTCTCTCTGGATCAATGCTGAACGTTGACACTAGGCTGAAGCTCGGTTCTCCCAGCGCAACCTTTTTGTGTATGTGTGTGTGTTCATATATGTATGTAGAGAGTATGAGTAAGTCCAGGAGTTTTGGTTTTGGTGTGTTGGTGTTTGGCCTATGGTACTGAACACATTAGGCAACCACTCTTAACCTCCTTCTTCCTGACTTTAAAGTTTTTTTTTTATTTTATCATGTGATGTTTTATTTAGCAAGCTTGATGATTTGAATGAGAACGGCCCCCATAGGCACATGTGGTCTCCAGTTGGCAGAACTATTTGGGAAGGATTAGAAGGTGTGGCCTTGTTGGAGGAGGTGGGTCCCTGGGGGTGGGCCAGTTAGCGCTTTCTCATTCTGCCTGTGGTTGTTCTCTCAAAATGTAAGCTCTCAGCAACTGCTCCAGCACCATGCTGTCTGCTGCCATGGCGACAGAAGAGTTAGTTCTAAGAAGCCGTACCCAGGTCCTGGATATCATTGCACATTCGACCTGAGCAAGATAAAGCTTTGCTGAACTTTGGTTGTGTGGTGGCTTTTCTTGTCACAGATTAAAGTTCTGTTGACTTGTTTTTCATAAGCTTGTTGGACTGAGGAAAGATAAAAATGGAAAATAACCACAAGTCAGCTAGTATCTATATGCCATTATGATTGCTCTGTCTTTTCACATTGGTGGAACTGCCTGCCAGGCTAGAGTAGTCTGCATTATCTGGGAAGGCAGCAGAGTCAGGGTTCTGAGAACCCAGGGCTCTTCACTTAGCACTGAGGCGGACTCTTTGCTCTGGCTGTAGTTTTCATAGTGAGCTCTTCAGGGTAATTTTGGTGAGCTCCAGTTGTATTTTAGGGACTGCGGATATAAATTAATCTCTTACAGAAACTATTCTGAGACATTATTAGGAAAGAAGTAGGGGCTCATTGGAGACATGTGTGAAGTATGTAAGATTTTATATATATATAGTCTCTCTACTCAGAGACAATAGAAAAAGTTCATATGATATTACAGTTGTAGAGAATTTGACCCTGAAAGCTTTTACAGATGAAAGGCACGTGATGTTGTTTCTGCTTTTGTGTCCTCAGAGTGGAAGATATTGCCTGTGAGTCAGCGCAGTTTAGGAAGGACAGCAGGATATATGTCTCTGCGTTCTTTTTCTCTGGGTTGGTCCTCAGGAACTTAGTGCACTTTCTAGAGTGTAAGAACCCACCCCCACCCTCTTTCCTCCCAGTAAGCTCTGTAAGGCTCAGGGCTTGCTGGGAATGAATGACTGCTGGTGAGGGCTGGTGCTGAGGGCTGCTGGTGAGGGCTGGTGAGGGCTGGTGAGGGCTGCTGCTGAGGGCTGCTGAGGGCTGCTGCTGAGGGCTGCTGGTGAGGGCTGCTGCTGAGGGCTGCTGCTGAGGGCTGGTGAGGGCTGCTGCTGAGGGCTGCTGCTGAGGGCTGCTGAGGGCTGCTGGTGAGGGCTGGTGAGGGCTGCTGAGGGCTGCTGCTGAGGGCTGGTGAGGGCTGCTGGTGAGGGCTGCTGAGGGCTGCTGCTGAGGGCTGCTGAGGGCTGCTGCTGAGGGCTGATGGTGAGGGCTGGTAAGGGCTGCTGCTGAGGGCTGGTGAGGGCTGGTAAGGGCTGCTGGTGAGGGCTGCTGAGGGCTGCTGCTGGGGCTGCTGAGGGCTGGTGAGGGCTGCTGGTGAGGGCTGCTGAGGGCTGCTGCTGAGGGCTGCTGGTGAGGGCTGCTGGTGAGGGCTGCTGGTGAGGGCTGGTGAGGGCTGCTGGGGCTGGTGAGGGCTGCTGCTGAGGGCTGCTGCTGAGGGCTGCTGAGGGCTGCTGCTGAGGGCTGCTGAGGGCTGCTGCTGAGGGCTGCTGCTGAGGGCTGCTGAGGGCTGCTGCTGAGGGCTGCTGCTGAGGGCTGGTGAGGGCTGCTGGTGAGGGCTGCTGCTGAGGGCTGCTGAGGGCTGCTGCTGAGGGCTGCTGGTGAGGGCTGCTGGTGAGTTGGTGTGTCTACAGCCACAGCTCACTGATTCCCACAGGAAAAGAAAACTGTGGGAAGGAGCTTGCTGTAGTTTTTGTTCATTTTGTTTCTTTTCCTTTTTTAAAAAATAAAGTCTCACTATGTAAGCCTGGATGGTCTGGAACTTACTCTGTAGACCAGACTGGCCTCAAACTCAGAGAGGTGGCCTGTGCCTCTGGGGTGCTGGGATGAAAGGTGTCGGCCACCACACTGGCATGGCTTCCTGTTTGAAAGTAGTTTTAAGCACCAGTGTCTATTAAGGAAACTTGGAAATTACAAATGGCCAGTGAACTTTTTCAATGAAGTCTTGGTTCTGGGTTAGGGAGCTTCTGCTAATGTGGCCTTGCGTTTGATCACAAATGAACAGGTCAGTTGTAAGATAAATGGTGCCCAGAAGTCTTTGCAGTGGCTGATGCTGGGGGTTCCTTTGGTACACTGAAGGCCACTGACATTAGAATTCACCTTGTCTGACCCTTCCTTCCTCCCTTTTGAAAGATAGAGTTAGCTGCTTAGATGTTACCAGGCTTTCATTATTCAAGACTCTTTTTTGGTTGGGCATGGGCCTCTAATCCTCACACTTGGAAGGTTGAGGAAGAAGGTTAATCCCAAATTTGAGGCCAGCCTTCACTGTGTAGTGAAAACATACTTCAAACACCAATAATTTTCTGCATTTGTCATTCAAAGAATCAGCTTGATCTTGGCAGAAATGATAGAAAAACACGGCTGCCTAAAGCAAGACTGATTTACAGATGTGTGTGCTTTACAAGGTACACAGTGTAATGGCCAGACTCCTTCCTGTGGGCGTGGCTCACCAGGATTTATCAGCAGACCCAAGGAGGGTAGTGTGGTCTTCTCCATGTTGTATTTCTGGATTTGGTTGATTCAGACCAGAGCTGACAGCTTCTCTGACACTAGTTTCACCTGCCTACTGTTTTGGCCTAGTGTGTGGGTCCTCTGAAGGAGCCTGGAACAGTCAGCCAAAGTCAACAGTATTGACCATGGTATGTAACCTTGGCCTTAAGATGTGTTTGTTTCTGGAGCAAATATTACAAAAGGATTTGTATGCTGTTCTGTGTCAGAGAAATACTTATATTTAGTTTTGATAAGTAGGTAGACAATATGGATGCCAATAAAAGCTGAAGTCATGTGACCATAAAGAAGTCCACGAACTGGTGGCTGGGGCAATAGTTCATTGGGTAAATAAAGTGCTTGCCTTGGAAGTGTCTCAGAACCCATGTGAAAAGTCAGGTACATCAACAGCAAGGAAGACAGATTGGGGAATCCCTGGAGCTGATTGTTAAATCCCAGATTCCAGTAAGAGACCCTATCTCAAAAAATAAAATAATGGGTCCTGAGGTACCTGGGATTGACACCCTGGCTTCTACATTGAAGGAAGTTCTATTTTAGTGTTGTTGCTGTTTTCCAAAGCTCAAAACTGAAAATCTTGAAGGAGTTTTCATCAAGACAAACATTTACAAGTTTTAGTATCTCAGTCAGTAGTTTTCAAGTCACACTGCATATTAAAGTCACTTGCGTGTTAAATAGGGCCCTATTCTAGATACAGCAACCAGTCTCTGCAGCATGCGGGTGCTGGTGGAGTTTTAAAGCTTCCAGGTATAGCTGCTGTACTGGGAACCCCCAAACTCATGGAGTAAATAAAGGTAGTCCTCAACCCTTATGTCAGCAGTTCTCAACCTGTGGGTCCCGACCCCTTTCACAAGGGTGGCATATCAGATATTTACATTACAGTTCATAACAGGAGCAAAATTATAGTTGGGAAGTAGCAACGGAAATAATTTTGTGGTTGGTTGGGGGTCACCACACATGAGGAACTGTGTTAAAGGGCTGCGGCATCAGGAAGGTTGAGAACCACTGCCTTAAGCATTGAGCTCCAAGTAGTTCCTCTTCCTGTGGTTCATTTTTCTCTGTCTGAAAATCAGCAGCCTAAAGTGAGATGGGCAGCCCAGATAAGCTGTGGCTGTGCATGTGATTGCATGTGATAGGCGCATGGATGAGACGGTATTAATGCCCACAACGGGGAGACGCAGCTCTGTGTGCTGTGGATGGACTGCTTCTTGTTCTTTTCCAGTTAGGCACATGAGTGCAGCTCTCTGACCTTTGCTGGTATTTTGGCAGAATCCGGACTTTAACTCTTGTCCCTGTTTAGCTGTACAGTGTCTCCACTCTCTCACCATCGTCACCTTAGTAGGAGGATGTTCAGTGTGTGCAAATCACGTAGTTGTAGAGCAGAGACAAGCAGCAGCAGCAACTCCTGGTCCAGTCTTTGGTACCTCCCCAATAGAGCAGCACCTTGTCCCCTTTGGAGAAGTCATGCTACATTGCCTGTCCGTGTGGTTGGGCATCTGACCACTGAGAACCCTTGACACCACTGTGTTCCTCATCTCATCCCAGGAAACACTTTAAAAAGTTACTTTAGAAGCTGAAGATGTGTTCAGTTGCTAGACTGCTTATGTACGTATGAAGTCCTGGATTCTGTTCTCAGCACTGCGTAAACCCAGGTGTGGCAGTCATGCTTTCAATCCTAGCACAGGAGGCAGACACAGGAGGATCAGAAGTTCAAGGTCATACCTGGCCACATATAGTCAAGGCCAGCCTTGGAGACCTGAGACCCATTTAAAAAAATTGTGCTGGGTGGTGGTGGCACACGCCTTTAATCCCAGCACTTGGGAGGCAGAGGCAGGAGGATCTCTGTGAGTTTGAGGCCAGCCTGGTCTACAGAGTGAGATCCAGGACAGGCAGGGCTATGCAATGAAACCCTGTCCTGAAAAACAAACAAAACAAGACGAACAAAATAATTACTTCCGAGAAGGATCGAAAGCATCGTAATACCTTCCCTTAGATTAGTGTGTAGTGTGTACTTTGCTAGTTGAGTGGCAATCCACAGTCACCTAGTGCTGCTAACAGTGTGGCCTGAGGAGCTTTTACTGTGGGGCTGCCCTGTGCAGTATAGGACGCCCATCAACTTCCAGGGCCTCTGTCAGGTACAGCTAGCAGCACCCTTTACTGGTGACAGCTCCATATGTCTCCAAATACCCTCTGGCAAAACAAAACAAAAAACAACAAAAAACCCCAGACAACAACAACAATAAAAACCAAACCCTCACAACAGAAACACCCTCGCTTGAGAACTGTTTGTATTGCCCAATTAGTAGCCACTAGCCACTTGTGGCCTTTGAGCATTTGAAGCTCTAAGCAGGTCTTGTTAGTAAACTGGTTTTGCAACTCTGTGGATTTGGTGTCCCAGGTTTTGGCACCAAAAATGTAGGTAAATTGCACATTTTGCAACTCTGTGGGTTTGGTGTCTTGGGTTTCGGCACCAAAAATGTAAGTAAATTGGTTGTAAAACGTGAGTTGCAACAACTCTGGGGAAAGGTGTCCCCGACTACCTGGGGAGTCAGGCAACACCTTGAGCTGCTTAGGACAGCTCTGCAGGCTGAACTGCAAAGAAGCCCTGCAGGTGTCTCGAACACACCTTATTAGCTCGCTCTCTCTCTCTCTCTCTCTCTCTCTCTCTCTCTCTCCCCCCCCACTGAGAAGATCTCAACAAAGATCTTCTGTTCAGCTCCTCCTTGCTCTGATGTTTCAGCTCTCCCTTATTTTGTCCACAGAGGGACATCTCAGCAAGGATCTTCTCTAAACCAGTGAATGAAGATCTTCACACCCAAAAAACTCTTTTGAGAAAGAAATTTATTTGGGAAGGAGGAGTCCAGAAGAGTAGCTGCCTCTACTGCCCTTTTTTTCTAACTGACTAGGCAGGGTGGTTTACACAGGAAGTCTTGGGGTGGAGTCAACCCCGGGCCCAGGGTTCTACTATCCTGCTCTGTGATTGGTTGGTTTCACAAGTCAGTTGGCCAGGGGCAGAGATGGCTCTGATCTGACTGAGCCAAACTGTTTCTTTCTGCCCTGATCTGAGCCATCTTTCCCTAGTTCTGGGCTCTAGGGTTAGGGTGGGTTTCTTTAGCCAGCTACTTTTCCTACATCCCCCCTTTTTTGTTTAGTAATAAGCAACTGGAGGTTGGAAAGGGTAATAAGCAGTTGAAGTTTGAAAAGTATAAGCAGCTGGGGGTTGGAAAGTGGATGAAGTTATCATTAGACTGCTTCCTGCTGAATTAGGGCATCAAGGTTCTTGGGACAATCTTTTTTTTTTTTTTTTTTCTCCAGACAAGGTTTCTCTTTTGTAGCTTTGTGCCTTTCCTGGATCTCACTCTATAGACCAGGCTGGCCTCGAACTCACAAAGATCCTCCTGCCTCTGCCTCCCGAGTGCTGGGATTAAAGGCATGCCCGCCCAGCCAGGGACAATCTTGTTCTTCTTCCTCAGGATGTAACCAGGTTCTGCAGATCTCTGCCTTTGTTGATAGGGGCTGGTAATCTTGTAATATTAACTGGTTCAGAGTTTGGTTAGAAATATTTTGGATGTGCTGTTGAAGAAATCTAACCAAGAAGTTTATGAGGCAGGGTGCAATTAGTAGGGCTAGGAAAAGGAAGGAAAGAGGGGATAAGAAAGGTAGCATCCATTTCCATATCTGATTATAGTGCTCCACTGTCTGGGGGCATCAAGCTCTTTCTGAGTCTGAAGATCCATTTGGAGTTGTTGGATCTTATCTTTCACTACCCCTGATTGATTGACATAAAAGCATTGCCATGTAGTGTTGGATGCTGACCATGCTGTTTGTGAGGCCCTTTTGACATTTCAGTAACTGGTACCAGATTTTGTGTGCCAACTCACATGTCCAGGTAGCCTTCCAGGCGCTGTTACTAAAAGCACCCCATGTTACACATACAGTAGTGTAGATGCTAAGGGTACTCTGGGTGAGTGAGGGGCTAAAGATGATAAGCTAAAGGAAGGAGGAAATAGTTGAGGTGTGTCCTTATCAGAAAGGTAATGGTTTGCTAAGTATTTTCATAACCTTAGTTGCTTTAAACATTGTTCACACACAAGTAAACATGAGTACTGCAGTTCACACTGTGGCTAATAATATGTTGAGGGCTGGTGGCATAGTCAGCATTCAGTCAATATCCGTTTTCTAAAATGTGTTCAAAGTTTCTGCACTGTACTGTAACATGAATCTTAAAAGGTCTTAATAAAAAACCCAGAGCCAGATATTGGGCTGAAAGCTGAAAGATCAGAGAAGCAGAACAGCCAGGCATTAACTTACCTCTACAAAATCCTCAGCTTCAAGAGAGCAAGTTCCTGTTTCCTCACGCCTTATATACCTTTCTGTGTCCTGCCATATTACTTCCTGGATTAAAGGTGTGTATCACCACTGCCTGGTTCTGTTTCTCTCATGTAGCCCAGTGTGGCCTTGAACTCACAGATATCTAGAGATCTCTGCTGCCTGAGAGATAAGATTAAAGGTGTGTGCCACCACTGCCTGACCTCTATGTCTAATTTAGTAGCTGGCTCTGTCCTCTGATCCCCAGGTAAGCTTCATTGGAATACACAATACATCACCACACTTTACCCAGGCCTCCAGTTATGGAAAAGTCCTTTAAATCCACAAGAAATAAATGATTTTATTATAGTAAGGAAACTCTGTTCTCTGAATGTTTTGTTATTTTTCTTTTCTTCCTTCCTTCCTTCCTTCTTCCTTCCTCCCTTCCTTCCTTCCTTCCTTCCTTCCTTCCTTCCTTCTTCCTTCCTTCTTCCTTCCTTCTTCCTTCCTTCTTCCTTCCTTCCTTCCTTCTTTTCTTCCTTTCAGGTTAGCATTCCAAAGTTCTTGCTAGAATCGAAACATCTGGTGCTTCTTGTTTGGAAATCTACCTCTGAAATTTCAGGTGTCTCATACATTAGGACCGTGTGTCTTTCAAAAGAGTGGATCTTGTACCACGTTCTCAATCCCCAACACAGGCAGTGCATAATAACACAACAGGGATGGCCCTTTGGAAACATATTTATGAAAGAGTAACAAATGGGGTAACTGTGGCAAATTTTGATTTTTAGATAAAAAAAAAAAAAACTTTTGTATTCCTTTACTATGGGACTCCCTCTTCATGTTTTGTTATTACATCAAATATTGAGGATTAATATCATCTCAACCAGTGTGTGGTGTCATGCTTTTGTTAGGACAGGGTTGTGTGGTGTGTACATACTAAAATCCTAGCCATCTTCTTGGGACTCATGCCATATGCCATTGTGACACTTAGAAAATCTGCAGGGAACAGCCCTGTCTGCCAACTCTCATTTGAATTTTTCTAAGTTCCTTTGAGTTTAGTATCTGCCTATACCGGAAATTACGTATCTCTGGAAGAAATGGAACATCATCATTAAATGTATTCCAAGAAACAAGGCCCATGCAATCAGTTGTTGGGTCCTTTGATTTTCTATTAATAGGTTTAAAATTTTTTTTAGGCATTTATACTTAATCTTAGCCAAAAGGCTAATAAGTTGTTTTTTTTTTTTGAGATGGAGAAAATGAAATTAATGGGTTGTACATATCAGAATTGTCATGTTTTCTTCCCATCATCTGAAACAGTCTCAAAATCAGAGATGCTCAGGAACTTGTAGTTACAAGAAGGAGGTAAAAGATGAGATGGCTTCAGTTTTTTCTTAGTACTACTGGATGATACACTGTGCTATTAGCTTTCTGTCAACAAGCTAGAGTCATTTAGGAAGAGGGAGCCTGAACTGAGAAAATGCCTCCACCAGATTGTTCTTTGGGCAAGCCTATGGACCATTTTCTTGATTAATGATGAATGTGGGAGTGCCCAGCTCACAGAGGGCAGTGCCCTGACTGTGCTGGTTGGTTCTAGGTGCTATATGAAAGCGGGCTGAGCAAATCATGAGGAGCAAGGCCGTAAGCAGCAGTCCTCTATGGCCTCTGCATCAGTTTTTGCCTTCAGGTTCCTGTCTTGAGTTCCTGTCATGACTTCCCTAGATGACAGACCACGAGCTTTGTGGTAGTTTGAATGAGGATGGCCCCATAGGCTCATACATTTGAATGTTTGGCTCCCAGTTGGTGGACTCGTTAGGAAAGATTAGAAAATATGGCCTTATTTGAAGAGGTGTGTGGTGGTTTGAAAGAAAATGGCTTTATTTGAGTAGGTGTGGTTTTGTTGGAGGAAGTGTGTCAGTGGGGGTGGGCTTTGAGGTTTCATATGTTCAAGCCAGGCCCTGGGGCTCTCTCTTCCTGCTGCCTGCGGATCTGGATATAGAACTCTCAGCTCCTTCTCTAGTACCATGCCTGTCTGCCTGTGTGCTACCATGCTTCACGCTATGATGATAATGGACTAATCTTCTGAACTGTAAGCCAACCCCAGTTAAATATATTCCCTTTTAAGAGGTGCCACTGTGGTCATGGTATCTCTTTACAGCAATAGAAATCCTTACTAAGACAAGATGTGTCACTGTGGATGGGCTTTGAGGTTTCAAAAGTCTCTGCAGCCAGTTTTCACACTCTCTCTCTGCCTCCTGTCTGCGGATCAGGGTGTGAGTTCTCAGCTACTACCCCAGCGCTGTGTCTGCCTGCCTGCTGCCATGTTCTTTGTCATGATGGTCATGGACTCATTCTTTGAATCTCTAAGCCAGCCCCCAATCAAATGGTTTCTTTCATGAGCTGCCTTGGTCACGGTGTCTCTTCACAGCAGTAGAACACTGACTGAGACAGGCTGTAACCTGAAATAAACCTGTTTCTCTCTGGCCTTCTTTTGATCAGTATTATAATGCAACAATAGAAACCCTAAGTAAGACAGAATTTGGTACCAAAAATGGACTATTACTGTGACGCACTGACCATGTTGTTTTTGGGAAGGATTATGGAAGAACTTTGGAACTTCGAGCTGGGAAAGCTATTGAGTGCTCAGAGCTCAGTGAGTTGTTGTGTGGGAGTTTGGAAGATAATGTTGAGAGCAATGCAGGCAATGGAGGCCTAACTTGTGAAGCTTTAGGGGAACATTTGAGAATCCCTTAGGTACTCTGTTGAAGCCATAGTATACTTTGAGTTTTCAGAGTCTGTGGTTCTGGTCAGCTGGGGCTAAAGAATCTGCTGTGATTAATGAGACCAAAACCATGAAAATGAAATTCTTGCTTTGCTGGGATAGTAAGTTCTGGTCAGCTGGAGCTGAGAAATTAGTGGTGAATAGAAGAGCCCAGCATCATTGAGGTGAGATCTGGGATTCTTTCCTCCAGGTCAGTACACAGAAGGTGTGGTTCAGAGGGGCCAAGGCTGCATCTTATGCTGGAAGCAGAATTTGGTAATATATAGAGTCACCTGGGTGGTACTGGTTTTGAAGGCATGGAGGAGTCATGGAGAGCAGCTGATGCTTGGCACTTTGTGGCCCTAAAGAGAGTTTGGGAGAGGCAATTGGTGAAGGTATAGCCTCAGTTGAGACTTGGTACCATGTGACAGAGTCAGAGTCCCAGAGAACAGCCCAGAGAGGTCATTGGTGAAGGTGTTGCCCAGTCACATCAGGAGACCCCAGCAGTTTGGAGATGCCAGGACTGTGGGATGACCACCCAAGGACAGCAGCAGCTGTGGAGTGGAGCCCAGAAGATCGCGAGACCCAGAAGTCTGACCCCGAGCTTCATGGTGTTGGACTTGGGTTCTGCTTTGCTGTGATTGTGACTGTTCCTGGCTCTTCCCTCTTGGAATAAGAAAGTATGTAACCTACTTTTGATTTTAAAGCATCTCACAGTTGTAAGACTTTAGATATTTTAAAGAGACTGAATTTTTGGAGTGTTTGAATTTGTAAAGGTTGTGGGACCTTTAAAGTTTGAAATATGTTTTATATTGTGATATTGATATTTATATGACATCTTGGTCAACAAGAAAAGAGCAGTTATGGTTTGACAGTGATGTGCATGCCAGGTTGACAGGGTCAGTTGTGCTGGCTAGTTTCATGTAAACTTGACATAAACCAGAGTCATTTGGGAAGAGCGAACCTCAGCTGAGTAAATTCGCTTGTGGACAGGATTGTGGACAAGCTTATGGGCCACCCTGTGGGGCATTTTCTTGATTAATGGTTGATGTGGGAGCACCCATATCACTGTGGGTGGTGCCATGCCTGGGTTGGTGGTCCTGGATTCTATAAGAACACAGACTGAGCAAACTATGGGGAGCAAGCCATTGATCAGCACCCTCCATGGCCTCTGCTTCAGTTCCTGTCCTGACTTCCCTGGATGATGATCTACAAGCTGTAAGCTGAAATAAACCCTTTTCTCCTCAGTTTACTTTTGGGCAGTGTTTTGTCACAGCATCAGAAACCCTGACTAAGACATACAAAGTCTCCCTGTCTGATGCTCTATTGTCAAAAGATGTTTATAAAACGTACTGACTCTGGCACTGCGTTTCCCAGCAAAGGCAAAAACTAGAATAGTTAAAACTATTCTGAAAAAGTGAGAGATGTTGCATTATCCAAACCGTGTGTGTACATGCTTATATGTGTCTGTACTTGCGGTGCTGGGTGCTCATGTGTACATGTGTAGCACGAATCCTAATTGGTCTTGTAATAAAAACCCGGAGCCAGATATCCGGGTAAAGGCTGAAAGATCAGAGGAAATAAACCACAGCCACTTCTCACCTCGACAATGACTCAACCAAACGGGGAAGATCCTGTCTCCGTGAATCCTCAGACTGAATGCCCCTGAGTCTTCAGCTGAAAGGGGGCCAAACTCCTGTCTCCTCCCGCCTTATATTCCTTTCTCTGCCCAGCCATACCACTTCTGTCTCAACCTTCCTAGTGCTGGGACTAAAGGCATGTGACTCCCAAGTTTCTCTTTCAGACTGGATTAATCTCATATAGTCCAGGGTGGCCTTGAACTCACAGAGATCTGTCTGCCTCTGCCACCCAAGTGCTGGGATTACAGGTGTGTGCCACCACTACCTGGCCTGTATGGCTAACTCTTGTGCCTGCCTCTGCCCTGTGATCTTCAGACACTCTTTATTTGTTAGAGTATACGCAAAATATCACCATATACATGTGCGTGTGGAAGCCAGGGATCAAAACTGACTGTCTTCCTTAGTTACTTTTCACTTTATGTCTTGAGACGGCCTCTCACTGGGACCTGGGGCTTGCTGATTTGCTGGTTGACTGCCCAGCAAGCTTCCAAGGATCTGCCCATCTTTGCCTCCCCAGCCTGAGAACACAAGCACATGCGTCACCAAACCTGAATGTTTATGTAGATGCTGGGGTTCAGACTCAAATGTGCCTGCTTTCATGGCCAGCATTTTACCAACTGAACTACAGCCTCAATCTCTAAAATATCCACTTAACAGTTTCCAAATGGAAGTGTGACTTGGATGATACAGGGCAAATGTCAAGAGAAAAATGCAGCAATTCTCCAGCATCTTCTGAGATAGGAATGTGAAAAATTAAAATTACATACTCATAAATGGAAAGGTACTTGAGAATAAAGTTGTAAAGTCTCTAGCAGTAATAGTGATTTGCAATTGATTGCTAGAAAAGAGAAAACCTTTAAAAACTCCAGATAGGTGACTTTGCTGTAAAATGAACCAGTTTTTCTCATGAGTAGATGTGTGTTGCAAAGAACAAGTGCCTGGCATGCTTGAGCGTTGGGCTCAGTCCCTAGCACCTCGTTAAACAGGCACAGTGGATCACTCCTGTAATCCCAGCACTGGGGAGGTGGAGACAGGAGGATCAAAAGTTGACGTCATGCTCAGCTATGTAGAGGCTTCAAGGCCAACTTGGAATACACAAGACCTCATTTCAAAAGGAAAGAAAAAAAATGCACAAAACAGCAGAAGGAAAGAGTGCTGTGTTATAACCCAGATTTTACCAGTCAACATTTGTAGAAATGAGTTTTCTTTCATAATAGAGATACCTACATAAATGTCCTTGACTTTTCTCTCTTGGTTCCACAAAGTCTCTGGTCCTTTGCAGAAAATCAACACCTACCTTAGAACAAAGTCTTACAGCAGTCCCAAGCCTAGTGTGCCCTTCTTTAGTTATAGCACATGCATTTTGATGTATTGCAAATCCTATCGTTCAGCTCAAAATGTTTTCAGTTTCCAGTTGATGATGTCTTCCTTAACTCATTGTTTGCAGATGTGTAACTTCTGAGTGTGTAGGGATTTTCTTGTAGTCTGTGTTCAAGACTCTAAATTACAATGTGATAAAGACTGATGGGAAAGGAGATGCCTGGCCTTACTGCAAGTCCATATGGCTGGCTGATGCACATGGGAGGCCTGCCCTTTTCTGAAGAGAAAGGAGGAAGAGTGGATGAGGAGGAGGACTGGGAGGAGAGGAGAGAGGAAGGGAAACTGTGATTGGGCTGGCAAAATTAATTAGTTAATTACTCAATTAAATAAAAGACTGCACACACTGTATGATGCCAGACTTTAATGATGTTAAGGTTTGTTTTATGGCAACATACAGACCACATGACAGGTACTCAGTGTGCCTGTGAAGTGCTGTTCTAATGTCCTTTGTCTCCTGCAGTGTCTCTGCCTGTGACTTTGTATCCCGCCTGTGCTGGGAGTCCTAGAGTAGCTTTCTGTGTTCTCGACCCATTAGCCTTTTGTGGTTTTCCCCCTGTGGTTATATGCAGCTTGAAGGAACCTTCATCACACCTGCCTCTCACACTCCTCTTTCCATTGCTCCATGTTTCTAGACTCTAACCACTAAATTGTTTATGAAAATTTCATGTAAGATTGAACTGTTGACTCTTTTGCTGTTGTGTGCTATTATTTTCTTGAAATCTAGTCTACCTTCCCAGAACTGTGTAGTTTCCTGATGCTGGACATTTAACTATCTGAAGTAGATAATTAGTCTATGAATTAAAGCTATTAGATTTGATCAGCCCAGGCTTCCAAGTTACTCCTATGCACAAAACGTTTTCAATTCTAACATTTGAGCTGCCTCTGTGTTTTGTTTTGTTTTGTTTTGTTTTGTTTTGTTTTTTTTTTAAAGAGGTGACATACAGTTAGAGACTGCTTTGTATGAGGCATGGTGTGCTCGGTTCTATACCACTTTGTCCTGATTGGGGATCTGTTGTTTGTTGCTGTCTTATCATAATTGCTGGAAATACTTGTGACAGTGTAAGTTTCACTGTCAGAGAGAAAAAGAAAACAAGCTTCTACAAGGAAAGCGTAAACTCTGCCCAGTGGAGGAAGGAGAACAGATGTGTTGGCTGATGTTTGCCGGTTTAGCAGCTGTGCGTGAATCTACGGATATTTCAGTTATTGTCTGCTGCCCCACAGCCCCTCAGTCAGTGCCCTGCTGGCCTCTCAGACCATGGCCTGGCGGGGCCCCCCAGTCCCACGGCCCCAGCTCTGCCCCAGCTCTGCCCCAGCCACAATATGTAGGTTTAAATTAAGTCTTGATTGTTCTGTTTATCAATAAGACTCAGAAGTCAAAGGCTGGGGTCAAAACTTGCCAGCTCAGAGAGGCTGAGGAGCAATCAGCTGACCTTGCTTTTTGGCCAGAAGACACCAGAACCAAGAGAGCTCAAACTCTAGTCCCCACCCTTTCCTTCCTGTGTGTCTTCTCTATCCAAATTGCTGGCTTCTCTATGGCCAGCTCTGGTCAGCTAGTCACTGGCTCTGCCCCCACATTCAAAGTATAACATTATTGGGCAGCCTCGGGAGTGTCAGTGCAATCAAAATATCCCACAACATGAGCCTTTTTGTCCATTCTCCTTCCCTGTCAAAGTCCCACCTTGAATGAAGCAGGCTTTTGTTAGTATAATTAGCTAGCACACAGAAGCTGTGTAGTTGGTACATGTAGCTATATCAGTTGGGTTTCTGTAAAGGCGCAGAACTGAGAGAGAAAGTATGTGTGTTAAAGGGGATTTATTGAGAGTAGCTTTATAGCCTGTGGTCGCCCTGGCCCAACAATGTCTGTCTCTCAATGGAAAGGCCAAGGATCCAGTAGTTCAGGCCACCAGACTGGATGACTTAGCTGATCTTCAGTCTACCTTAGGATGCTGAAGAAGTAGGTTCTGATATCAGAGAAGGAAGGCCTTAGCAACAGGATGCTGAATTTAACATGGAAGTGAGAGCAAGCAGGCAAACAGCAGTCCTTTTATGTGGGCTGTCACCAGAAAGGGTGGCCCAGATTTAGGGTGGGCCTGCCCATTTTAAATGATCCAATCAAGAAAATCCTTTATGATGTGCCCAGATAATTGGGTTCATTTCAAATATAGTCAGGTTGACAGTCACATCCTCCCGAGTGCATTAGCCGTCACAGTGACTGTATATTTAGGATGAGAATACTGGAGTTTCTTGGCTGAGCGGCCAGCTGCACACCTATGCTCTGCTCTCCTGTTGTGATGAGAGGGAAACAGGACGTCCTGGCTCTTAGGCTTAATTGGGACTGACTTTGAAATTTTGGAGTAGAAAATTTGCAATACAATTTGCAGTTATTGATGAAAAGATTGACTCTCAGTGTATATTGGTAAACAGATCAAAGATTTGATTTTTAAAATTTTATTTTGTGTGTGGTATTAGGGAATTATTTGGACCTTTTGTGTTCTAGCCTCCTACCCCCACTCAATGCTCGGGATCAAAGCCAGGGTCATGTGTATTCTAGGGAAGCATTCTACCGTGAACTACATCCCTAGCCCATGATAAAAGATATGAATGATGGGGCTGGGGATTTAGCTCAGTGGTAGAGCGCTTGCCTAGCAAGCACAAGGTCCTGGGTTCGGTCCTCAGCTCCTCCCCCCCAAAAAAAAGATATGAATGATGAAAATAGAAAATCTTGAATGTATAAAACAAAAAATAAACCAAATGTAATGAGGATTTCAGTTAATGTGCCAGCATCTGCTTGTCATTGTAACAATTGCACCATCTAATGGAAGATGTTGATACAGGAGGGGATGGAGGTGATGGGAGACACATGCAGTCTACACTTTCTGCTCAGGTCTACACACCTAAAAATACTCAAAAACTGTGCGCGTGCGCATGTGTGTATGTGCACGTGTGTGATCGAATGCTCTTTAATGGGTTCTTAGCATGCAGAGTTAGTTTCTAACCCATGTCCAGTGCTGATCACTGGATTTGTGTCTCTTCTGTATATACTAAATTTTCATTAACCGTTCATTCTTCCCACCAACAGTTGGAATGCCAAGATGCCCTGGAAACAGCAGCCCGGGTCGAGGGCCTTTCTCTGGATGTCTCTGTGCATTCTCATCTCCAAATTCTGGACGAGGAGCATGCCAAGGGAAAATACCACCATGGCTTGAGTGCCCTGAAGCCCTTCCGGACCACTTCCAAGTAAGGCTTGGTGACAGAGCACTAAAAGCAGTTTTGAAATCTTGGGCTAGAGTGAGGACAGCTGGGGAGGCCTAATATTTGTCAGGAGCTGTTTACCAAAGAGTGTAGTTCACACACACTCAGCCTCTCAGTCTGTGCTGACATCGTGTGGTCGGATTTTTCTCTCCTTAGGCACCAGCACCCAGTGGACAATGCTGGACTTTTCTCCTACATGACTTTTTCCTGGCTCTCTCCTCTGGCCCGTGTGGTTCACAAGAAGGGGGAGCTGTTAATGGAGGATGTGTGGTCTTTGTCCAAGTATGAGTCTTCTGATGTGAACTGCAGAAGGTAGGCGTCTCTGGTCCACCCTGTCTGCTGGATGCTAGAACTGAGCTAGGTGGGTGGGCCAGCATGTGGAGTCAAGCTCCATGCCCTTTAAGGCACTGAGCTGAGGGTGGGTAGCCTGTGGACTCTTTTCCCTTTGCCGTATCTCTATTTCCCTCTAATGTGTTTTAACCAAGGGCTTTCTCTCTCTCTCAGCCCCGCTTCTCCTCCTGAGCCTGCAGGGAGATTTTGTTGCTGCCTTGTGACATTTTTGGTGGTAGTCTGATTAAAACGTAGTTTGTAGCATTGCATTTTATCACAGGATCCTTCAGAAAGGGTTGGGATCCCTTGAAAAAGCAAGTTTTTATCCATACACTTTATTCAGGGAGAGACCTTTGCGGAGTGGCGGGAAAGGCTCCTGCTCTCCTTGTTTCTATACTTCAGATACTCCCTTTTGGGAGTGAATATACACAGGCCAGGAAGGAGTTTTTCTCTACAAGATGGAGGCTATATGCATAACTGTAAAGAAGAGATTTGTGTATGCACCAACCTAGCCTGTGACGGCAGGAGGGGGTATAGGGTGTGTTCTTTCTCCCGGGGAGACATGTAACACAGGACTGTGCCCTTGTTAAGACTAGAGAGACTGTGGCAAGAAGAGCTGAATGAAGTTGGGCCGGAAGCCGCCTCCCTGCCCAGGGTTGTGTGGATCTTCTGTCGCACCAGGCTCATCCTGTCCATCATGTGCCTGATGATCACGCAGTTGGCTGGCTTCAGTGGACCAGTAAGTTCTAACTATCCTTTCTGAACATCTCCAGGGGCCCAGCCATGGCCAGCACTAACCCTATTCTGTTGCAGAGGTTATGATTGTCTTTGGGCTAGTTAGCAGCCTTAGAGACACTTCTAAGGCTACTAAAGAGGGTCAGTGGATTTGGGAGTGAATGGTGGCTTGTCAGCTAGAAGGATGAGGGCACAGTGCTGCAGGAGAAGAAACCATTGCTTGTTTTCCTGGGGCTGGGTGAATCTGAGCTGGTCTGGTCCTGCACAGGACCTGCTTGTTGGTTCTGAGCTGACATGAAGCAACAGTCTGGGATAGGACAGAGTTGTCTTGTCAGTGCTGTGGGTGAGTGAGTGATCGGAGTGTTGTGTGGCATGTGTGGTGACATTCCAGACGCCTGTGTTTAATGGCTAATGAATGATCCTGAGGAAGCTAGGAACCTATGGGGGTTTTTAAGTTGGCAAGCACTGGGTGGCAGCTGTGTTTCCCTGGCCGATGTGGAGGCAGTGTAGTGGCTAAGGGGCTTGGACAGGAGTTCTCAGGGCACCTTTTCTCAACTGTTGTGCTGCCTGACACTTGAGGTTCTGATTGAATTCATTCTCTGCACACTTGCCTTGAGGCATCGGAGCAGTGGTACTGGTTGACTGTGTGTTTTCCGGGTGTGGGTAAGCTGGAGGTGCATGGTGGGGTAAGTATGTGTCTAAGATGCATGGTGACTAGGTAAAACTAATGTACACTTCTGAGGTATTTTGTTACTTTTGTTGTTGTGGTTCTTTTTTAATGTATGATCCTTTAAAAAATAAAAGTTTTGGTATTAGGTTTCTTAATTGACCAACTAACACTTCTATGTAAGTTTTAAACCAAAGAGACCATGTAACTGAAATGTCACGTTTTAGTCAGAATGGCGAATGTCTCATAGAGCTAGCGTCCCCCAAGAAGAGCTTCTGTCATTGTCTCACTACAGGGCTGGTGGCTGCTCTGACCCGTCACAGAGTTCTCTCATCCAGGTAGAAGAGTATGTAGCGTTGCTCAATAAAAATCGCAATGGGCTTTCCTAATTTCCCCTCTCTTGAACAAATGCCATGGATTTCAGGGATTAAATTTTTACTCCACAAGAAGTATTTACAGGACGCATGCTCACTTTGGTGTCCTGGTCACTCCCCGGAGCGTCTGTTAATGTCATTTCTCACTTCTGATGCAGCACACTGGGGTGCTGACCTAGAGAACTCTTCTAGAAGGCCATGGACAGCTGAATGCCTTTCATAATAGGAACACATGGACACCTCACTCTGCCCTTTGGGAAGAGCCTTTGAAGGTCAGTGGGCCTGAGAAAGCTGCGGGCTTGTCCCTTGTCTCTTTTTGTGAAAATGGCGAAAAAGTAACAACAGAGACTTCAGTTTTTGGAACCCCACTTTTGAGAAGTTCTTTTATGACTGGAAATTGGAGGATCAGGCTGGTTTTGAAAATTGGAATTAGCAGTAGTGGTGAGCAAACCTCCTGTAAGTGGACATGGGTCCTTTTGAGGAATAGCCCATGTTAGATTTTTGCACATTTTCTGATTGATCATGATTTTCAGATTGGCTTGTTCCATTCTTACCAAAATCTTACCCTAAATTATAGGCTCTAAACATGGAACACCCTCTTAGGTCTCATCGAACCTTGGTAGTCATATACACAATCAAGTTGTGTTTGTGTGTGTGTGTTTTTAAACTTGGTCAGTTGATGCTGACCTCAAAATAGCCCTGTGTAGGGTGCCTCAGGATGGTGATGATGTTACCACACTTTCTAAGGGTACAGGCTTCACTAGAAATGAAGAACCAAATCACTACATTTACAGAGATCTTTCAGGGGCCTTCTTAGACTAAGATAGTTTTAAAAGGCCAGGCCTGACCTAGGCTTTGTGTCTAAAGAGTTAGCACCTGCTGTAGACCTCCAAGAGAAGGCCGCCCTGTGCAGTGCCATCTCTTAGTGCCAACTCTGCTCCAGGCCTGTGGGAGAGGTAAGTTCCCACCCTCCAGCCTCTCCAGCCTCAGCTCGCTCGCTCGATGCTGTCAGGATCTGGACTTGGGGGGAGTGTCTCTGTAGTGGGACCAGTGACAGAAGCTGTTCTTTAGAATTTTCAGGATGGCTGTATTCTGCGGTCAGAATGAGAGAGTCAAGCTGGGCAGAATCTCTCGCCAAGAGCTCAGGTAAGGTAATGTTTATTCACTGGGAATGCTTTCCACAGCAAGACAACTATGCTGATAATTTCCAGTTTCCTTCCAGTAAACTTAGACTTAAATGATAAACTTACAACTGTTTTAAAAACACTGAGTTTGTTTGGATTTCTCATTAGAACCTGCTTTTCTTTCTCCCAAACAAGCTCATTTGAAATGCCATTGCTTTTTAAACCCTGTGTTGGACGTTTCTTTACCCTTCTCTCTCTTCCCCTTTGAAAGTTTTGCATAGTGTAAATATGCCTATGTCTTTCCACCTTCCCTTCCCCTCCCTTTTGGGAGGGGCTGACTGCTTATCCAGTGCTGAAAAGGGGCACCTAAAGGTGTAGGAAGGAACGAGTCCTTCCAGACAGCACCTGCTGGCCTTCCTTGGAGACGGCTCCACACTGCCGCTGTGTGTGGGAAATTGCTTCATCGCAGGCCATCCTGCTGAGTTGCTTCACCAGAGGAGGAGGGCTTTGGCCTTGTGACCCAGTTCCACATTTTGGATGCATACTGGAAAAGAAGCCAATCTTCCTGCTATTAAATCTGTGCAGTGAGGACCAAACATTGAATCTCACAGTTCTGAGGGAGGTAGAGGTGGATTACAGCAGTTCTTAGAATCTGAACCCCCCCTTTTCGATCAGGTGGTTTATTTCCTGGGGCTTGACATGAACCTAACTGTGGGCATCTCCTAGGACCTAGTAGACAATTTGATGTTAAGTTACTTTCAGGAAACCTGAGAGGACGAACTCCCCCAGAACCTGGGTTCTGGGGTTCAGTTTTAGGTACTTGAGGATGCTACGTCTGGCTTCTGTCCTGTGTCATTTAGTAGCTTATAGCCCCAGCCAGGACTCCTTGCTGTAGGAACTAGGGTAGAGGGGTGCATGGGTTTAATTTCTTTCTTTCTTTTTTTTCCTGTAGGGTGGGCATTGGTTTGGCTTTCTTTTGTTATAGTTTGGTTTGATTTTTGCCAACATCAGTTTTAGCTAGCAGGACTTAAAAAGACTCCAAAGGATGCCAACACCCCTGCCCCAGCCAACCTAGAATTTTGTACTCTGTCTGGAGCAGTGTGTTGCCTCTCAGCCTAGCATGCCAACAGCACCTGCGGTTTTATGCAGGGTACCTCGCTAGGGAATTTTTAGTTTTTGTTTTTTTCTTAATCTTCTTTCTTTAGCAGCAAGGTCTTTATTGCTAGAGAATCTCCTTGCTTGCAGCCTCAGGATCCCACCTGATGAATGCTGCCAGCCTGATGTACTCCTTCAGACCCTGGAAGCACGTGTGGCTCTGTTGTGTATTTCTACTGTGTATAGTTACAAGTTGGAGGCCAGACGGCCCGTGTGATGGCTACCCCTGTATGACTCTGTATGTTCCCGCTGTATGTTCCTAATGCCCAACTACTGTACAGTGTTTGTGAGATGTTCTTTAAAGATGGTAATCTTTATATATATATATATATATATTTCATTTTCAATAAAAGTACATTGCTTCCCACTTCTGGTATTTAATGCTGTTGATGAATGTGCCTGTGTGAGTGTGTGCTCCGGCGTTGCAGGACCTCAGAGCTGGAGGTGGCACTCGTGGTTCTTGGGGGCTGGCTGTCTTCCCTCCCTGCAGGTGGTGTTAGACATATGCTACCTGAGGTAACATGTTTTTGTTTTTGAGAGGGTGTGGGCGTGGGGAGGGCTGGAGGGAGGGTCCCTGGAGTTTGCTTTCTTTGCTCTCTTCTGTCCGATTAAACTGCCCGTGTTTGTTTTCAGGGATGTTTTGCACCTCTCACTCTTCCCCGTACAACTGTAGGTACACTGTTCCTTCTTATCAAATAAGCACGTGTGCAAGGATACAGAGAAAGGTCTTGATTTCCTTTAAAGAACTGTAGCCATGTGTGAAGATTCTGGAGTAAGGTCATTATCTACCTTTGGATGACCATTGTCTAGAATTAATTTCAGCTCATGAACAGGTTTATGTTACATTAGAAAGAGCAACGGTCATGATGGCGCCTTCAGGAGGAAAGCAAACGGCCCCTCTGTCCTGCACCTGTGGCCAGGTTGCTGGTAATATTCGGTCCAACAACACAGTTCTTTCTTGGCTGACATGCTGATCACTGTGCCATGGAGCAGCCTGCTCTTTCTAACCTAACATAACACTGTGGCATTGTGTGAGGTCGCGGTGGGGGCGTTGACAATGGCGTATGTTTCTCCCTGTAGGCCTTCATGGTGAAACAACTCTTGGAGTACACCCAGGCAACAGAGTCTAACCTACAGTACAGCTTGCTGTTAGTCCTAGGCCTCTTTCTGACAGAAGTTGTACGTTCCTGGTCACTTGCGCTGACTTGGGCATTGAACTACCGAACTGGCGTCCGATTGCGGGGGGCCATCCTGACCATGGCATTCAAGAAGATTCTGAAGTTAAAGAACATTAAGGAGAAGTCTCTGGGTGAGGTGAGTTCAGAACCCGCGCCTTGGGCCCAGAGCATGCTCTCAGCTGGAGATCTTTTCCTCAGTCCCTGCTCTGTCCTTGACCTTTCTCCTGGATACAGTGACCTGTGTCCTACAGGGTCCCACACTGTTTGTCGTCTCTTGCAGCTCATCAATATCTGCTCCAATGACGGGCAGAGGATGTTTGAGGCAGCTGCCGTGGGCAGCTTGCTGGCTGGAGGACCTGTTGTTGCCATCTTGGGCATGATTTATAATGTAATCATTCTAGGACCAACAGCCTTCCTGGGCTCGGCTGTTTTTATCCTCTTTTACCCGGCAATGGTGAGTCAGCTGTCACTGGGTCGCTTCTTCACGGGGGACAAAGTACTGGGACTGAGTCACAGAAAGCGCATCCTCCGGGACTTGCCTCGAAGAAGGCACCTCGTGGGGAAGGTCTGGGGCTTGATAGTGCTCAGTTCCTCTAGGCAGGGTTTTGGCTGGAGAGGAAATCAGTGTCATTTACATAAAAGGCAGGCGTTGTGTGAAAGCAGAATGAGTTCAGGTGAAGCAGAAGGTTCCAGGTGAACCTGGCCTGTTCTTCAAATCTTAGATGGTCTTTTAATAAGAAACTCAGAGCCAGATATCATGAGGAAAGCTGAAAGATCAGAGAAGCAGAGCAGCCAGCCACTAGTTCTCACCTCTACGACATCCTCAGCCTAAAGAGAAGGAGTTCCTGTTTCCTCACGCCTTATATTCCTTTCTCTGCCCTGCCATATTACTTCCTGGGATTAAAGGCGTGTGTGTTTCCCAAGCAAAGACATGAGATCTCAAGTGCTGGGATTAAGGGTGTGTGCCACCACTGCCTGACCACTATGTCTAATCTAGTGGCTGGCTCCGTCTCTGAGCCTCAGGCAAGTTTATTAGGGTAGACAACATATCACCACACTGGTTCTAGGTAACACAGGAGTGATCCAATTGATTTACTCCGGTCCAGCCCATGTTGACGTGACTGTCCTGATTCCACTGCGGTGGCGCTCAGTATCTGTGAGATCAGATTGTTAATTGCCTTCATCGCCCTACAAGGAGATGAGAAATATTTTGTAACCCAGGAAGTCCCTTTAATTAAAAAACAGCACAACTGTGTGAAATCTGGTCTCTCCCAGGAGCAGGATTGTCTGCCCGTCAGCTTAGGCTGCTGTGAGGCAGAGCCAGCCTCTGCTTCAGGCGGGGCGCGTGCCCTGGTTTGACAGGTACTGCTTTTCCTTCCAGATGTTTGTGTCACGGCTCACCGCGTATTTCAGGAGAAAGTGTGTAGCTGCCACAGACGACCGTGTCCAGAAGATGAATGAAGTCCTCACCTACATTAAATTTATTAAAATGTATGCCTGGGTCAAAGCATTTTCTCAGAGTGTTCAAAGTGAGTGTAAAGATCTCCCTGTGCATAAATAGAGGGATTTCAGATTCTGTGGGTCTGCTCATCCATGTACTTTGCTTCCTGAGCACATTAGAAACTAGACTTCTGATGTCTAGTATCTCCATATAGAATCTTCTAAGTTTTAAGAGATCTTAGGGATTTGAGCCTGGGAAACTGATTTTTCCCCAAGATGTCATGGCCAGCTAGGATACTAGGTACAAATGTAGCTATAATACTCCTTCTCTTACCCAGGACTGATTTTTGGCCTGGCTGAGAAGCTTTTGCAGAAGCCAAGGTCATGTCGATTGCCAAGAGCTCTTAAGGCTTCTCTGTTCTGTGGTGCATAGGGGCCAGAGCTGTGTGACCCCGAGGGGTGACCTGGGCTTCAGGATGCCTGGACTCTGTGCGTACCTCTGTTACTTACTAGGGGCTTGTTTTGTTATCTTTTAAAAGGATTGGTACAGGGTTCTTGAGGCCAGCTCCACTCATATGTCGGAGTCCAGTACAGGCATAGCATGTGAAGGATGTGCGCAGTACAAGCCTGTTGAGATGGTTAGTGTGACACTGGCGTTCAAGCATGTCTGAACATGAGTGGGAAGGCTGGGCCTTAGAAAGAGTGGCATGAAGCAGTTTAAAGTCACCTCAGACTTAAAAAAAGAATATATATATATAACTTTAATTTCAGTAAAAAAAAAAAAAAATATGGGCTATTAATGGTCTTAATGACATAGTAACTGACTATAAACACTGTAACCAGTTAGTAGCTTTTTTGTTTGTTTGTTTGTTTGTTTGAGACAGGGTTTCTCTGTGTAGCTTTGGTGCCTGTCCTGGATCTCTCTCTGTAGACCAGGCTGGCCTCGAACTCATAGAGATCCGCCTGCCTCTGCCTCCCAAGTGCTGGGATTAAAGGCATGTGTTACCACCACCCAGCTCCAGTTAATAGCATTTTAAGTAGAATAAAAAATAGCCTATTGACACCAAGGCAGCTGGTTTGGTTTCATTGATAAAGCCTCCAGGAGCTTTTCTGGTCTCTGATTTTGTAAAGTTGTTAAGCATCCCAGAGCAAATAGTAAGTAGTATCCAGGTAAGCCAAGAAAGCTGCTGGTGTAGATCAAGTCAAGTGTTTGCTTCATGGAGACCCAGTAGGCCGAGCCGACCAGAGGGCAGTGGACCAGTGCACTAATGGAGCTGCTTTCTTAGACCCCTGTGACTCAGTCCATTCACACCTCAGCTGTAATGATGGAATGGATAACTCAGGGTTGAGGCTGTGTCGTGCTTGCCTCACACACATGGTCCTGGGTGAACCTGCAGAGCTGACAGGAAAAAAGCATCATTATTTTTGCATCATAGGTATTGGAGGGTCACTTTCAAAGCTGCGTGTATCCTAGCATCATGGTCCTTGGGAGGCTGGGGAAGAAAGCCTTCATTTCAGGATAGCGTAGGCTATCTTTGAAAAAAGTTGCAGTTGAAACCTGACACTTGTTTGCTGGTGGACCAGCAGTCCCCCGAGTGTGTTCTGACTTGTTTTTCCACAGGGGTCCGAGAGGAGGAGCGCCGGATATTGGAAAAGGCGGGCTACTTTCAGAGCATCACTGTCGGAGTGGCTCCCATTGTGGTGGTGATTGCCAGCGTCGTGACGTTCTCTGTCCACATGAGCCTGGGCTTCCACCTGACCGCTGCGCAGGTGAGGGGACACGTGGACAGGCCTTCTGCTCCTGCTGCTGCTTCAGTTGGGACTGCTACCAAGAATTCCGCAGTTCTTCATTCATGTCTTTAAGTTGAGGAGTGGGAGGATAAGGAGCTACCCCTTACACAGAAATAATTTGGCTTATTCTCAGTCAGCTTGGTTTGGGTTCAGTTTTGGAATTTCATGTTTATTAGGAATGTTAGATGAAAGTCTCATTGAAAACAGAACAGAAACCCTACCCTTAATATAAAGATGTGGGCGTGAGAAATGGCTTAGAGGTTAAGAGTGTGTACTGCTCTAGCAGAGGACTGGAGTTCAGTTCCCAGCACCCACAATGGCTGTTTACAACCATGTGTAACTCCAGTTCCAGGAGCTCTGACACCCAATTCATGTGCACATACTCATACACATAATTAAAAAAGAGAACTTTAAAATATGCAATTGAGGCTGTGTAATGGCTCAGTGGGTATAGGCACTTGCCACCAAGCCTAATGACCTGAGTCTGGTCACTGGAACCCCATGGGGGAAGGGGAGAACTGACTCCTGTAAGCTGTCCTCTGACCTCCACACACACTCCACACATGAACGCATCTACCCAGAAAACAAGTTATTTTAGTGTAACCGAAGTTCCAGCCTTCCTGCCTCCTGCCTTGTCTAATGTATAACTTACGAGGCTCGCTCTCACCTCTTTTTGTATTTTAAGGCCTTCACAGTGGTGACTGTCTTCAATTCCATGACTTTTGCTTTAAAAGTGACACCATTCTCTGTGAAGTCCCTCTCTGAAGCATCGGTTGCTGTCGACAGATTTAAGGTAAGTGGTTCCTGTCCCTCTCCCATCCCAGGAGCTGTCCTCGGCGCGGTTCACTGCGTCCTGTATCCCAGGAGTCCACATAGGCCAGCTGCACTTGACCCTGGTTTGCCTTAGGAGCCAGTAGACACAACTGAATTAAGGGACAAGAGTATGCCCTTTAAAATTAACGTGAGTTTTTCTCTCTCCTGATTGGCCTGGTTCTGGGCAGTGCTCCTTTCCAGAGGGAACCCTCCTGCCAGGTCCAACATGGATATATATTGTCATTTCCTCAGCCTTTAAGTGGCTTAAGCGTCGACCAGCACAGCCAGGTGGCTGTCGGGTCCCCGTCCCTCCTCATTCCTGCTGCCACTTCGATTGGTTGCCATGTTGAGTCCTTTTGATATTTCTTTTTCCTACCCAGTGATTGCCACTACATGAGGCAGGGAATGCAGTGACATGGAGATAGTCATAAAGCTAGATCATGTTGAGAAGTACAGTTAAGTAAGTATCAGCTCTTTTCCTTGTGTGGTTAGTTGATCGGACCTTTTTGTGTTCTTTGT
This sequence comes from Onychomys torridus, assembly GCF_903995425.1. Classification (NCBI taxonomy): domain Eukaryota; kingdom Metazoa; phylum Chordata; class Mammalia; order Rodentia; family Cricetidae; genus Onychomys; species Onychomys torridus. The sequence goes on along the minus strand of NC_050454.1, from coordinate 1,324,515 downwards.
ACCTTCCAAATAATGCAACCGGGTAACACCAGGGAATAATGCAACCGTGTAACACAAGAGGGAGCTACCTGGGAGGGTGGAGGGAAGTCGGTATCGATTTGAAAGTGGTTCACACTTAATTACTAAAAACAGAGAAGCACTGTGCACCTGGAACTCACTAACAGAACCTCACTCCTGATGGTCTTCCTTGACTAGTGAGGTGAATCAGGAGCGTTGAAGCTCCAGGGCTTGAAGGCTGACTGTCACTACTGTCACTACCTTAAGAGGCTCAGGGAAAACAGTGGGTGTCCCTCTAAAGGATAGAGAGTAGTTTGTTGGAATTTGTTGCAGTTGCTTCCTTTCATAGATCATCAGGTGACTTGTGTTGGGTCAGGTTCCTCCCAAGTGTCTCCCTTCCTCTGTGCGGCCGCAACACCCCCCCCCCCCCCCCCCCCCCCCCCCCCCCCCCCCCCCCCCACCCCCCCCCCCCCGGCAGCTCCATGCAAGAGCCAGAGTCACGGAACATTGATCTCATGACAGTCAGGCTTTGATTCACTGAGGCCACGATATCCAGTCAGGGAAGAGACTGAATATTCTGACTGTTTGTTTCTATATCCTTGGTAGTGGATGGATTTTGTTGAATTTTGAATAAAAAATAAGGACAAAAAGTAGTTTCATGACCCTTTTGTTTTTGAAGTTTCTCCTCTTAAGTGAGAGCATGTCTTATCAGGTGGCGTAGGCATATTTATACTGGAGAAGGGTGTTTTTGTGTCACTGTGTGGTCCAGTAGCCGGCAGTTCTGTGAGCACCACCACCTTATGACTGGAATCTTCTGATGAGCAAAGGGAACGGGTTTTCCTCCTTGGTTTGTAGAGAGCTCACTCACAGTACTCCTGCCTCAGCCTCCCAGGTGTTGAGGTGACTGATGGGCTAGAAAATGGCGTCAGTGGTTAGCACCCTCGTGGAGAGTGAGGTTGGTAGTTTCTGTGCTGTGAAACTGCTGTGTACACCTCAGCTTTCAGGTGTTGAGGCCCTTGTCAGGGCTGTGGGAAGCGGGATGGAAGGGCAGGGAAGGCTGTGTACAGGCACCAGCATCTCTCTTAACCTTTATAGAGGCCTGTCTTCATCCCTGGCTCTTCAGGGAAGGAAATGGTGGGCATTCTATCCACATGTGGTTTTGCTCTGTGAAGATGTCAGAATAGTTGATGTCAATCTCAGCCCAGTTTCTGGGAGGGCTCTGGATATGCGAATTCCACAGCTGTTCACAGACAGGGGGTGTCCCCTAAGCTCTGGCCACAGTGAAGGTTCTCTGGGAAATGTGGAAAGTTGGCAGTTGGGATGGTTAGGACACATGGAGGTTTACAGGAAGACTGTGATCCCAGCTCTCAAAGGTGGTGGCAGGAGGGTCAGGCTCAGGGTCATCCTCAGGTGCTTGAGGCCAGCTTGGGCTACATGAGACTCTTCCTTTTTTTTTTTTTTTTTTTAAGATTTATTTACTTTTAATTATTTTATTTTTGAAATTATAATTACATAATTTCCCCCATTCCTTCCCTTCTTCCAAACTCTCACATATATCCTTTGTTGCTCGCTTTCAAATTTATGACCTATTCTCTTCATTAATTGTTGTCATATACATATATGTATATCTGTATGTATGTGTATGCTACATACATGAATACAACCTGCTCAGTCTGTATAATGTTACTTATGTGTGTTTTTGCTGACCATTTGGTACTGGATAGCCAGTTGGGATGCTCTTTCCTGGGGAGGACTATTACTCGGCTCTTAGAATCCTTAGTTGCCTATGGTTCTTTGTGTAGGGTTGGGGCCTCATGGGCTCCCCGACCCTCATCCGTGTTAGCCTGTCTACTGCTGTCCTTGTTCAGTTCAGTGAGACCCTTGCTTCACCCTTCTCCTTAAAAGCAGATACTGGGATCCAGGAGAAAGGGGAAGATTACCTATTCCATTTCATAGTGCTTGCAGACTTTAAGTTGGGGTATTTAGTGATTTAGCAGAGTCCTCATCCTGCAGGCCATCTTCTCTCTAAAGATCTTCTAATGTTTTAAATTAATTTTTACAAACCATTTTGAAAATCCCTCTGTGATGGCGTTCTGTAACAATTCCTGATTTGTAACAAAGGATATATACGAGAGAGGGAGGGGTCTAGGTATAACTAAAGTCAGAACTTGAGATCTAACTTCAGACATGCTTCCTTGTCAATGTTCCATTTCCTTCCCTGTGAGATAACTTAGTAGGAACAGCAAGAAGAGTCTTCTTCTCCTCCCACAGAGCGGTTCTCAGGGAGGCACCTTCTCTTCTGCGCAGACCCCTAGCTTAGACCTTCTCGTCCAAGCCCAGCAGTTAAGCTGGTGCAATCTCAGTGCCAGGCCATGGTGAGGGCAGGATGCAGGCCTGAGCTCTACAGAAGTTGTCTGGAAGGACAGTGGTGTTTAAAGGGTCAGCAGACCCCTTGGTTTCCTAGCCATTATTCAGGAACCTACAGTGATTGTATGAGGGACTCCATATCCCCATTAGTTATTCAGTGTCCTTTGGTCCACATGAGGCTAGCAGAAAAAGCAGGGGTACCTCAGTGTGTCACGTAGCTTAGAGGGGTGGGTCAGCGGACGAGGCCCTGAGACCCCTTGTCAGTCCTGAGGTCAGGCCACACTAATGAGCTACCTTTTGCTCTTCAGCTTTCTTCCACTGTATAGCTGATGTGTTTTGCTACGTGAGTGTACGCCATAAGCTTGTCTCCCTGGTCTTGATCCAGTGTCTCATCTTTGCACCCCTCTCACAACTTCTGTCAGAGCTTGTTTCTAATGGAAGAGGTGCACATGATAAAGAACAAACCGGCCAGTCCTCACATCAAGATAGAGATGAGAAATGCCACCTTGGCATGGGACTCCTCCCACTCCAGCATACAGAACTCGCCCGAGCTGACCCCCAAAATGAAAAAAGACAAGAGGGCTGCCAGGGGCAAGAAAGAGAAGTCGAGGCAGCTGCAGCACACTGAGCACCAGGCGGTGCTGGCCGAGCAGAAAGGACACCTCCTTCTAGACAGTGACGAGCGGCCCAGTCCGGAAGAGGAAGAAGGCAAGCAAATCCACACAGGGAGCCCGCGCCTGCAGAGGACACTGTACAGCATTGACTTGGAGATCGAAGAGGTGAGCTACATGTCTGTACTCACCCCGAGTCTGCAGGGCCCTCCCTGCCTCTGTGCCCCCGCCCCCCCCCCCTCTGTACCCCATCTCCTGCATCAACCCCCTCTGCTAAGCAGAGTACTCTGACTGTGAATGGTTTTGCATCAAGAGCAGATAGTGAGCAACAGAATAACTGATGGTCTCATGAGATGCTCATTTTCCTAACAAGGAGCTGTGCGCTCAGGTGGATTTTCCAAGACCCTGCTCTGTGCTGGCTGCTGGCTGCTGTATGTGAGCTGTTCCCATGACGGCCTTTGCTGTACTGTGGGTTCCTGTGGCCACCAGGTTGTGCATCACAGAGAATTTGGCAAATAGGGGTGTTCTCAGTGTGGCCTTGTTTGTTTTTAAGGTTTGCATGTTTGTAGGTGTGTACACGTGAGCACAGTAGTTGTGAGCCACCTGAAGTGGGTGCTGAGCACAGAACTCGGGTGGGTCCTCTGGAAAAGCTGCAGATGCTCTTCACCACTCAGCCACATCTCCAGCCTCCTCACTGTTGCTCTTGACAACTCTATTGTGATTTTTTTTTTTTAATATAAGTGAAGGATGAAGCATATAATCAAGCTCAGCTAGTACAGACCTGGACTCTCAGAGTATGACCGGAACATTGATTTCTGGTTGAGGGCTTAATTAAGATTCATCAGGACTGTGACTGCAAACTAGCCCCAAGTTTAGAGGGCTGTATCACCTGGGGGCCCCAGATGGACATTCGTCCATTCATTCAATAGCCTTTTTCTTTTAAGTGCCAATTTTACACCAAGTATTGCTGAAGGATTGGGAATACAACAGGAAAAGCTGCACAGCTCCCTCTGGAGTTTACATCCTAGTGGACAGACTCAAGCCAGCAACAGAGGAGGCTGTGATAAGGACCGTGCAAAGGATGGTAGAGGAGCAGGCACAGGGACTGTTGTGCTTTGCATTTCCAACAGGTTTCCTTAGGAGAGACTCTGAAGAATGCTTTAGCTGGGTATGGTAGTACATGCCAGTAGTCCCAGCTTTGGACGCTGAGGTAAAATCACTATGAGTTTGAGACCAGCCTGACACATGATGATACCCTGTCTAAAAAGGTGATGGGAGTGGGCATAGCGGAAGCATGGAGGCCCCCATCTGGAGTGTGCTGGTTGCTGGAGCAGGAGGAGTCTGGGAGATGATAGCAGGCCTGAGGATGGAGAGCAGTGGGGCTGGAGCCTCCCATGACACTCTGACACCTCCCTCAGAGTGAGACAGGAAGGTGGTGGAGGATTAGCCACAGTGGCTGTGACTTAGGCATGCCCTGCTGGGTGGGTCCAGAAGAGCGTGCAAAGAGACTACAAGGAAGGGAACAGAGAGCCCTAAGGGGCTGCTCCCGGAGTGCAGGAGACAGGTGAGAGCCTCTAGCTGAGGTGGTGAGGAGGGCATGTCTGCGAGGCTGGAAGGAGGCCCCGGAGTGGAAAGATAACATCATCAGCCAGACTAGAGGTGCCTCGGGCAGAGCCAGAGGCGGACTAAGGAGTCGCCAGAACACTTCCTGCTTTCAGCAGGCCTGAGCAAGACAGTCCTTGGTGATCACCTGAAACTATCAGTGTAGTTTATCACTTACAGGTCATTGTCTGTTTCACTCTTAGCAGCAAGCTTCTTATTTGATAACTGACTGATTGCTGGGGCAGTTCCCCTGGATCACCAGTCAGCTCTTTTAGATTATGACTTCCCATACTCATCTGAAATTTACTCTTCTGTTTTGTAATGTAATACTCGAATAAGCAAGTCACTAACCTTCCTCCAGTGCTTAGAGCCCAGTGAGGGCCACAGAGACACAGTGTTGCTTTGGAACATTGGGGCACACATTAGCAGTGTGGGTAGAGTTGACATTCTAGTCATATACTGCCCGGTCCTCTCTCCTTCTCTTAGGGACTTGATCACCGTCACACAGGACTGCCAAACAAGGAGCTCTCTTTAAAAGTCAACTATTACTGGGCGGTGGTGGTGCATGCTTTAATCCCACACTCCAGAGGCAGAGGCAGGCAGATCTCTGTGAGTTTGAAGCTAGCCTGGTCTATAGACCAGAATGGCAAGGTCTATAGAGATGGGCTCAGTGGTCAAGAGCACCAGCTACCCTTTCAGAGGACCTGGGTTCAATGCCCAGCAACCATAGCTAAATCCCCAACCCATTGTTATTGTTTCTTAAACAATATATAGCAGTTGTTTCCATTGTGTTATATGTATCATATGTAATCTGGAGATGATTTAAAGGTGCAAGAAGGGTGTGTGCAAGCCATATGCATATAGGCACACATGGGGTATCTAGGCATGCAGACCTTGGGCATCTACAGACTGTGGGATCCCTTGGGGGTCTTAGCACTGGTTGTCTGAGGAAACTACCTAGAAGCTCACAGGCTTTCTTCTCCACTTTTCCAGGGAATTGATAGCATACATATTCCTCGTGTTTTTAAAAAATGTATTACAGAAGAGCTTGATATATAAAAATACCGTATTTTGAGCCAGGTGTGGTGGCGCACACCTTTAGTCCCAGCGCTCAGGAGGCAGAGGCAGGTGAAGCTTTGAGTTTGAGGCCAGCCTGGTCTACAGATTAAGTTCTAGGACAGCCAGAGCTACAGAGAAACCCTGCCTTGGAAAAACAAAGTAAAACAAACAAATGAATGAATAAAGCAATGAATCAAAATTATATTTTAATGGGATATAATACATGTAGTTCTTACTGAACATAAATTATGGAGAATAATTACAATAGAATAATTTTAAAGAGTCCTGCCTTGGGAAAACAACAATTAAAAAACAAAAAACTTCAGTTACTTAGACTTTTGGTGAAAGGCTAAGACTTTCTAAAGGTGACTGGTGTACCATGATGTGTGTGGCAGTTAATCTTCCCAAGGGCTTCGCTGCCCCGGGATTGATGGCTGGCTGGACGAGTGGGGCGAGTGGCTGGCCGTCCCTTGATGTCCCTCTCTGTGCTCTGTCCAGGGCAAACTGGTTGGAATCTGTGGCAGTGTGGGAAGCGGAAAGACCTCTCTCGTTTCAGCCATCTTAGGCCAGGTAAGAGTTTTATTTCCTACTTCTTTCTTGGGCTCTGCTTAGCAGACATCTCAGGAAAAACAAACTCAACTGCTGAAGAGTCAGTAGCAGTGGAGACAAGGAGACAGTGGTCTATGCTGTGTCCCTATTTTGCCACATTTGTCAGCCTCGTGATGGGAACACGAGGGTCCAATTAATACCTGATGAGTGGCTAAGAGATGTGGCACCTGGCATCCTTTGTTCCCTGTGCCTTTTCTTATTGTGGAAGCAGCTGTAGGGTGCTGTGGGTGTGCTGGGATCAGAAGCAGCAGAGAGGAGAGATGGCCAAGCTCCGCCCGCTGCAGCAGAGTGTTTATGTGAGCCGCCAGGATTCGATTCAGAAGCCCGCTCCCCCTTGACCCTCTGTCTGAACTCTGCGATTGTTCCTCCTTCGGGGAGTTCATGCCCAGAGAGAGGCTCAGTCATCTAGGCACACAAGTACATCATGAGACAGCTAGTGAAAAATGTAGAGAGGCCATGCAGGTGCCCTGAGCACTGAGGGTGGGGGAAAAAGGGAGGCTAGGTTCTCTGAGTGTGTGGAATCCAATATTCAGAGAAAACCAGGTACCTGCGTGCCTTTAAAGATTTAACCAGCTTACTTCGACGCAGATGAGGATAGGCATGCGGTTGTTACTGCTGCCTCCTGACAGGTGAGGTCTTCTGAAACAGTCATCTATGTGGAAGACAGTGAGACCTCTATATTGGGGACAATTCCTTGTCTTATGTGGTACCAACCATCATAGTGAGCTGTGGTCCTCCTAGAGCACGGGACTGTGTCCTGTTTTATTATATACTCTGGTCCTTGGGCCCAGCTATGGGTCTTAGTAAAAAGGAAAAAGCGTGATAGGTGGTTTCTCATAATCAGCCAGATTTGAGGACCTGTGATAAGGCTGGGGCTCATGGGAGAAGGAAAGGTCATTTTCAAAGTGCTACCTAACACTCGCAAGATGCTGTGTTTTCGGGGTGCTGGCAGTGGATAAGCTTAAGTGGATAAGTGTCTCTTAGCTGACAGTTGCTGCGAGCAGCCAGGAGGAGATGATTTCCTAACATTTTTGTGCATAGCAAATTGCTTGTCAGTTTGTAGACAGGTATGCCTGCATGCGCACACTACATGTGATGGTGTTCACCAGGACAAGCTTATTTGTCAGATACTCCATGCACTGATTATTGAGACAGCTTCACAGCTTCAGCATCCTTAACTCAAAACAGAAGTCTACTGTTGGTATCAAAAGGAACCATGTTAAAACTGCTGAATCCATTCATATCAAGCTGTGATAGAAAACACATCAAAGCCATGACTCATCATGTAGCCTCTTCATGTTGGAAGGAAGATTCATAATCATTATTTGGACGCTGTTCACATCAGTTGATATCTAACCTGGAATTCTCTTTCCTCTCTGGCCCTCACTTCACAGAAGGAGCTGGTCTAGTCAACAACTTGGATGAATCATATAGATAAGTTGGCCACCTTCACCTTGAGGTGGGCTCTAGTTGTAAATTTTTATGACACCCTGCCCAGGAAACTTTGAAAAAGGGCCTTCTTGCTTATGTTAGTCAGGGTTCTCTAGAGGAACAGAACTGATAGAATGAATATGTATGTATATATATTCAGAATATATATACATATGTATTATGTATTTATGAATATAAACGAGATTTGTTGGAATGGCTTACAGGCTGTGTTCCTTTTGGCTGTCTCCCAGTGAAATGTCAAGAATCCAGGAGTTGTTCATTTCACCAGGCTGGATGTCTCAGTGGTCTTCATGTACATTAGAATCCTGAAGTGGGTTTTAATCCAGCAAAGTAATGCCTCAGCAGCAGGATCAATGAGCTTGCTAACAGTGAGGGCCAGCAGGCAAAATGTGAAAGTTTCCTTACTCCATGTCCTTTTACATGGGCTACCTCCAGAAGGTGGAGGGCAGACCTAGGGTGGGTCTCCAGCCCTCAAGTGATCCAGATACAGAGCGAGTCTCTCCACATCAAATGATCCAGTCAAGAATCCCTCCCAGCTGCTTGGGTTCTGGTTGATTCCAATGCAGTCGAGCTTACAACCAATGTTACCCACTGCAAGTCCACCCCACATCAGCCCGACACAGGCACACCTCCTCATGTCATCCTTACTTGCCACAGAAAAACCAATAACTAGGTCATAATTTTGATTCCATGCTGTAACTATCCCATGGACAACCTCCAAGTATAGATTCTAAAATAGGTGGCAATATCCTTTGAGGAATGCTTGGTTGTTTAGTATCTCATAACATAGTATGATAACTGTTGATGCTATCTCAGTCAATGTTACATTACATGATGAAGAAATAAAACAAATATCCTTTAATGTAGATGTATACATGCATTAATACATTCTTTTTGGTTTTTCGAGACAGGGTTTCTCTGTAGCTTTGGAGGCTGTCCTGGAACTCGCTCTGTAGACCAGGCTGGCCTCGAACTCACAGAGATTCACCTGCCTCTGTCTCCTGAGTGCTGGAATTATAGGCGTGTGTCACTACTGCCCAGCCACTAATACATTCTTAATGAGATAGAAACACTTATGTCAATTATAGTCTAAGTTTTAGCAGCTGGTCATGTGGCCTTGGATAGTCGTTATGACTACCTTCTCTACTACCTGTTCTCTACTTCCTGCACCCCAGACAGCACTGCAACAGGTCTTGACTTCCTGGAGGACTGACCCACACCTTCATTTCTGAAAGGTCTGTGCCCTTTGTCATCCTGCCTGGATTGGGCTGTGGTTTCCCATTGATTTTAAACATGGGACATGGTAACAAGAGACACCCTAAAGGATCTTTTATACTCTGGACATAATCCTCTTTGCCTCCATTGTGAAGAGGCAATCCAGTTTCCTTCTGGTAATCAGGACCAATCATTCCTCCTAACACCTTTAATCCTTTGGTGGCCTATTGGCTTACGGGTGCCAGAAGTACATAGTGACTGGGGGCAGGGGAGTCTGAGCATCCAGTCCAATAGAATGTTTATTGTGTCTCCAGGCAGGAACACTCATCCATCTGGAACCAAAATTTCCAGGCCACCAGAACTGAAGGCCTCGGAAACAGAATCAGAAATTTACTTAGTGGGTCACTAGGCATGATGGGTGGAACCACTCCCTTTTCAGCCCCGTGATTCCTGGTCCTATGAATCCTGGTTGCAGGGAAATCGTACCATAGGTTGGATGCCGATTCAAAGTTTCTACCTGCTTCTAGAGAACCTTATCCAGGTCCTCAGCCTCTTGCCACCTAATTGGTGCTGTGTCTTCAGAAGGCCATTTGACCCTTCTGTCGGGACAGCTGCTTTAGGATGGTAGGGAGCATGGTAACACCAATCGATTCCATGAACTGGGCCCACTACCCTACTTCTGGCTATGGAGTGAGTTTCTCCATCAGAAATGAGGCTGTGTGGGATACTGTGATGGTAGACAGGCATTGTGTCATCCATGGATAGTGGTTTTGGCAGAGCATTATGTGCAGGAAAGGCACATACAGCCAGGGTAAGTTTCTGTTCTGTTAATGACAAAGTGTTGCCCTTTCCTCAAAGAAAGAGGTCCAGTGTAGTCAAACAGCTACCAGGTCCCTGGCTGGTCACCCCAGGGAATGGGGCCATATTAGGGGTGCTCAGTGTTGGTCTCTCTTGCTGGCAGATCTGGTATTCACCTGCAGCTGTAGGCAGGTCAGCCTTGCTAGGTGGAAATTCATGATGTTCAGCCTATGCATAGTAAGTTCTGTTACTGGGAAGAGACACCATGACAAAGATAACAGCTCTTATAAAAGAAAACATTTAATTGGAGGAGAGACACCTCCTCCAAGAAGGTCACACCTCCTAATCCTTCCCAAACAGTTCCATCAACTAGGGACCAAGTATTCACACATATGAGCCTATGGGGGCCATTCCCATTCAAACCACCACATATAGCCTCTGTTGCTGCTGCTGTGACCACTTTGTTCATGGACCCAGTAGGCACTGACAGAGATGGCTGGCGAAAAGCTGACAGTTAACAGGACAGGTCATCCTATCACTTAATTATTGAACTCCTCCTCTGCTGATGTCATGTTTTGGTCAGCATTTACATAAGACATAAGTATCGTCTTTTTTTTCATTTGGAGAGATCTGTCCACATACTTCTTCCCCAGATATTTTTCTTAACATTTTCCAATTATGCTCTTTCCAAGTCCCTGACCAGCCAGCCAGCCCATTGGATATAGCTCATAGGTAGAAAATTAAACTTCTGGCCATTTCTCCTTCCAAACAAAATGTATAACCATGTGTTCTGCCTGAAGTCCTGTCTACAGTAAAGATTTCCCTTCACCGGAGTCTTTTGGGGTTGTTGGAGAAAGAGATGGTAATGCTGCAGCTGTCCACTTCTGAGTGGTAACTGCATAATGTGCAGACCCATCAATAAACCATCTTCTCTTCCTATGTCAGCCAGTCATAAGGCACAGCCAATGAGGCTTTAGGTGCATGCTTGGGAGCAGATAGCATTGTAACAGGAATAGAAACCAGAAGTAGTTGGGTAACTTCTTCATGTAACCCAGTTGTGCTCTTAGGACCCATTCAGGCCCAATCATGTATATTCCCCTTCCATTGGATAATGGATTGCTGCTGTGCGTGTCCTACTTCATAGCTTGGTGGGTCAGATAATAGCCTGTTCATAATGGAGCATAGTAATGTGGTAGTCCATTGTCAAATGTTCATTTCCCACTAAGGCCTTGTAGCAGGCCAACGACTGCCTCTCCAAGGGAGACAGTTACCTACAGGTGATAGTAGAGCCTTACTCCAAAATACCAAGGGGCTCCTCTGTGATTCACCTTCAGGGACCTCCCAAAGACTCTAAACAGCATCCCTGTCAGTCACTGACACCTCAGGTACCATCTGGTCTGTTGGACCATATGGTCCATGCAGTAGAGCAGCCTGCACAGCAGCCTGGACCCACTGAAGAGTCTTCTCCTGTTCCAGGCCCTACACAAAGCTAGCAGCTTACTGAGTCATTTGGTATATGGGCCAGAGTAACATCCACGTGAGGAATGTGCTGTCTCCAAATCCAAATAGGTCCACTCTCTTAGTTACTTTTCTGTTTCTGTGAAGAGACATCATGACCCAGACAACTCACAGAAGACAATTTATTGGGGTTCACAATAGTTTCAGAGGGTGAGTTCATGACCTTCATGGTAGGGAGCATGGTAGCAGGTGGGCAGGCATGGTGGTGGAGCAGTAGCTGAGAGCTTATGTCCTGATCTACAAACATGAGGCAGAGAGAGCTAACTGGGAATGTCGTGGGCCTTTGAAGCCCCAAAGCCTGCCTCCAGTGACTCTCCACCTCCAACAACCTGCCTCCAGTGACTCCACCTCCAACAAGCCTGCCTCCAGTGACTCCACCTCCATCAAGTCCACACCTCCTATTTTTTCCCAAACAGTTTCACTAACTGGGAATCAAGTCTTCAAACATGTGGGCCTGTTGGGGTCATTCTCATCCAAAACATCACACCCACTAAACATTGTGCTTTTTTCTTGGTGGTTGGAGGAGCCAGGTGTAATAACCTTGTCCTTCACCCAGGAATGAATATCTCTGCATGCCCCACACCACTGTACTCTTAGAAGTTTCACTGAGGCAGAATGTAATTGGAAGTTTCTGTCCTGACAGCAACTCCCAAATACCCAGCAGCCACTTCCCAAATTACCACACAGAGGCTTATATTATAAATGCTTGGCCAGTAGCTCAGGCTTATTACTAACTAGCTCTTACACTTAAATCATCCCATAATTCTTATCTATGTTTAGCCACGTAGCTTGGTACCTTTTCTCAGTACTGCATTTTCATGTGAAGGATTAATTCCCCAAGCAGAGGTAGGAAGTACAGTACTGCAGAGGTAGAGGTGTATCCTCTGCTGAGGGTGGAAAGACTGCTTCCTCAGGTGAGACACATCCTTCAGAACCTGAGGGTTCAAAGTTCTCAGCCTTGGTAGGGTCCCTCTATACATCTCTATCCATGTTACAGGACCCCAGTCCTTACCAGTCAGTGTCCTTTAACTATGGGTAGCCTCCAAGTCAGAGGTTGGATTTTCATTGTAATTTAGTCAATCTTATAATAAAGGTTGTGGTTTGATTTTCCACAACTCTGTGGCTTCTGATTCTCTTCTAGGGTACACTTAGAAACCTTTAGACTGTTTGTTTGAATCTGGAGCCAGTCAGTTGTTTGACTGAGCTCATTCTTTTCCTTTGCACTGCATCTTGAGATGCTAGAAGTTGGTTAATTCTATCACTGACGTCATTCTCTTCCTTTGTCAGTTTACCTAAGATGCTAGAAGCAACCAACCATCATCATTATTTTCCTAACTTCCCCCACAAATTATTATTGATTCACTGGATTCCTTGCTTCTCACAGTAGGTGAATCAGGATAATCAGATGATAAGCTCTTCAAGTAGTTCACGCCATATATCATTAGTGCTTTCTATACCTCTAAGGGAGATTTCAGTAACTGGAGTGGTTGGAAAGCCTACTCCGGGTACTTAAACATTCATCCTTATAGTTCTGTTTCTCTAGAATCATTCATGGTACCACAATCTATATCAGTTTTGGTTCTCTAGAAGAATAGAATGGAGAGAATAAATGTATATACAACAGAGAATAAACAGGTATATATACAACAGATAACCAGGTACCATTTAACGATAGGCTTATTCATTTGTTCACATAGAGACATTTATCATGTGTGTATGCCAGTGACATGTACACACACATACACACAAGGGATTTATTAGAGTAGCTTACAGACTGAGTCTCAATATTTCAACAATGATTGTCCCCAAAAGGAAGGCCAAGAATCTGGTGGTTATTCAGTCCAGAAGGCTCAATGTCCCAGCTCATTTTCTGTCTGTTTTAGAATCTCAGAGAGGGCTGGAGAGATGGCTCAGCCGTTAAAGGCTAGGCTCACAACCAAAAATAAAAGATAATAGAATCTCAGAGAAATAGGTTCTAATACCAGTGAAGGAGTGTCTCAGCAATGGGAGATATGGACTTCCCAACAAGAATGCAGGCAAAAAGTCAAAGCTGCTTTCTTCATGTCTGTTCATGTGGGCTGCCCAGCTTGAGTGCCCAGCATGGGGTGGGTCCTCCCATAGCAGATGTTCCAATCAAGAAAATCCCTCACAGGTGTGCCCAGCTGCTTGCGTGTTAGTTATTCCAGATGTGGTCAAGTTCACAACCAAGATTAGCCATCACAGTTGTGCTTTCATGGTGAATAACTCAGAGAGTATGAAGCAGCCATGGGTTGCTATCTCACTTAGTAAGGATAATTTTTCCACTGTAGCTTTCTTTAGAACAGTGTGTGGTCTTGGAGGTAAGTTAAAAGAAATCCGAGAAGTGGCTGAAGCTTTAGAACCTTTGGTCACTATTGAGAGTGTGAAGTACTGTCCGTTGGCTTAGGGCAGTGTTTGGACTCACTACTGGATGCTGTCTGTCTCCCTAGATGACACTTCTAGAGGGCAGCATTGCAGTCAATGGGACCTTTGCTTATGTGGCCCAGCAGGCTTGGATTCTCAATGCCACTCTGAGAGACAACATTCTCTTTGGCAAGGAATTTGATGAAGAAAGGTAAGTATGACATGTTTGGTTCCTGTCATCTTTCCTTTGGCTGTGTGTGAGAGAAAGCAGTCCCCATCAGCGGGCTTTTTTGTAACCATGTCCCTGATTCTCTGCCACTTTGTGTCCTTCAGATACAATTCGGTGTTGCACAGCTGCTGTCTGCGGCCTGACTTGGCCATCCTCCCCAACAGCGACCTGACCGAGGTACCAGCATTCTGCCCTGACAGGCCACCGTAGCAGGGAGGGCTTTGGAGAACTTGCAAGGACATGCCAGAATCCCTTCCTAGGAGGGCATCTCCTAGGAAAGAACCACACAGAAAGTTTTGCTTTCATGAACCTATGTTAGTAAAGCATTTGTTGAACAGCACAAGAATATGAATACTGCCTGTTTTAGGTTTTTACAAACCTAAATACTAATGAATATACCTAAACACATGCAAATCTTAAGCGTATCCCATTCAGATTCCAAATAGTTTTGTTTTCACTCTGTTTAAATATTTTTTAGCAGGGCATGGTGGTACATGACTTTAATGTTAGAACTTGGGAAGCAGAGGCAGATAGAAGCCAGCCTGGTCTACAGTGCAAGTTCCACGACTGTATCGTGAGACCCTTTGAGAAGCAGGGGTGGTGGAAGAACTGAGTAAATATTTTTTTAAGCTGCAAGTCAAGCAGTTCTTGAGCTCTTTTCCCACAGTCCATCTGCTTCCACTAGATAAGGAGAGCCTTCGAATAAATCTCTGTGTCCTGAGCAGACTGTGTCTGCCTCTTTGTTGAGCTGACTTCAGTTAAACCCTCAAACCAGATTTGGTAATGATTTAACTAATTCCTAAGTTCTCAAATCTTGGTCTCCAGATCAGGGACATCAACATCACTTGGGAACTTGTTAGAAGTCCACATTGTTAGGTTATATTCCTGAGCAATCTGTTTTAATAAGCTCTGCAGATAATTCTGATATATACCAAGTTTGAGAACCTCTGATTGATAGCATTTCACTTTTGTTTTTTTTCCCCCTAAGAATGACATTTAAAAAGCAATAGAAAATCAAGTGCTATTTGATGATTGAATTATTCATTTGTTCACATAGCAGCATTTGTCAGGTGTAGATGGATATTTCTGTCCCACCAGCAACTCCCAAATACCTGGCAGCCGCTTCCCAAATTACCACATAGAGGCTTCTATTAACTATAAATGCTCGGCCAATACCTCAGGCTTATTACTAGCTAACTCTTACACTTAAATTAACCCATAATTCTTGTCTATGTTTAGCCACCTTTTCTCAGTATGGCATTCTCATCTTGCTTCTCTGTGTTTGCCAGCAACTCCTCTGACTCTGCCCTTCCTCATCCCATCATTCTCAGTTTGACTTTCCCCCCTAACCTTATCCTGTCCAGCTATTGGCCAGTCAGCTTGTGTATTAAACCAGTCATAGTGACATATATTCACACAGTGTAAAGGAATATTCCACAACATTTCCCTCTTTTTGTCTAAATAAAAAACAGAAGGCTTTAACATATTAAGATTATATACAACAAAAACATTTATCAAGTAAGAATTATAGTTACAATATCTAGTCTATTTGTGTTTGGCAAAATTAGAGAAAATACTCCATTTTCTATCCTATCTTGGTGAATCCAAAGTGTTGTACCTAATTCACTTTCTATCCTAAATTGTATTACCAACCCAAAACTATCTTTTTATGTCTCTCAACCTTATATACTTTACACCTCTTTTGTGAGTGTCTTTTCTGAATTTGGCAACAAGGAAAACTTTAACTATCTAATCTTCAACTCTATCAGAGACATGAGAAGGATATACTATTACCTGAGTAAACAGGAAGTGCAGAGCAAACAACTTCCAAAACTAAGAAATGACAGAAACAGCTGGCTGCCTGGACAGTCACTCAAAGTTCCTCTGCAATGTTGGGGCATCCATCCATCCCTGGCCTACAGGACAAGAACATCAGACATACTTATCTGTGAAGCAGGATTTTTGAAGGATTGCCCCACCCCAACTTGGCAAAATTTGGTAGTCGTTTTTTTGTGTGTCCTACTGGTCCAGTGTGAACAGTAACTGTAACAATCGAGGCAAGGGCAGTTTGTTTGCCCACATGGCTAGCTTTTTCCATAAAGAAAGCAAACTCCATATGGAGTTTCTTCGATGCCCATCATCTTTCTAGAGTGTATTGTTGATACCAGGAGCAGACGTGTCTCACTGTTATGAAAAGACTAAGTTATTAAAACACTTTAAATACCATATTCTGTAGGTCTTTGAAGTGTTTGAAGATTACCTATCTGAAATATATGTTTGTATACCTAGAAAATCTAACATGACTATAAATTTGACTATTAATCTGTATTTATTAATTATACAATTATATTTTTAAATGAACTGTATAAGCACAATACTCCAGACAATAGAAACATACAGTAGATTTTAACAAAAATAACCTTAAATTTGTATCAATATACAAAAATATCTTAAACAAGAGTAGAAACATATATACAGTATAGCAAAAATAACCTCAAATTTGTATCAATATACAAAAATTCATACCAATGTAAAATATTTAAGACCAGTAGTTGCTATTTTGGTTTAAAAGTATATTCAGTAATCTACCCTTTTATCCTATCATTTCTATGTCATACTCTCCCCCACTTTTTAGAAAGAGCTCTTTGATTCTAATCTCCTTTGTTCAGATCTTTTTCTGACTATTACCAGCAACAACTTGTAACCAACCCCCCTTAAATGAAAATAAACATCCATAATTCATCTTTTGGGAATATAAGTTCTCTAGACTACTTCTTGCTGATTGGGGGCACCGGTGATCTTTGGGGGACCCTGAGACAGTGTAGAATTATTATCAAGTCCTGACTGGATTATTCTGTGAGGCTGGATCATCTCAGCCAGCAGCCTTGAAGCTGTTCTGGATGCAGAATTCTTAGGGACTGTAACAGAGGCACTCTGAGATGTTGGATCACCTAGCCATCTGTTCTCTTTGGTGTCTGGTCCTCTTGCTCTGAAAATACATAAACTTTTAAAGGTAACATACATATCTGCATTAATACAAGTATAAACTGTGCATTGTATATAAATCAGCCAAAGATGAATTTTTTTGTTTTATTTTATGTTTGAACAGGTAAAATATACATCATGTGTCTTGTAGTTCTTTTTAGTTTATTTTTTATGTCTGTAATCAGGATTTCAGGGGGGGTGTCTTCCTTGATCAATTCTGATTTTTTTTTAACTTTTAATAAATAATAAATCCACAGCCTTTTATTTTCTATGTAAATACAAGCAGAACCTCTTTTCCAGATTAACATGTCTTTTGACTTCCATTTTGAAGTCAAGACATTTTCAAAATATATAGGTTGGTTTAATCCAGCAGCCTTTATAATCAAATGTCTCTTAGCAGCTGTTGCTTCCCTCAGCAGTCAAAAAATTCAAAGACGCCGGGCGGTGGTGGCGCACGCCTGTAATCCCAGCACTCGGGAGGCAGAGGCAGGTGGATCTCTGAGTTCGAGGCCAGCCTGGTCTACAGAGCTAGTCCAGGACAGGCTCCAAAGCTACAGAGAAACCCTGTCTCGAAAAACAAAAACAAACAAAAAAATCAAAGACAACACAATAACATATAGTATCTAGATACACCATCTTTTGGTGGCTGTGTTCTTTAATGACACTTTACTCCCCCTTGAAGGACTTTATTATTTTAAAACTGTGGTTTTTAATCTATAACTGTATATGCTGTTTCTTTTTCTCCCAAGCCTGTTTATCTAAACCGTTTAGATATTTTGGTCTGAATCGGTCTTTACTGCACATCTCTATCTTTTGCTGACCACATGAGTCTTTAAACTGCTAAGTGGCGTTGGCTAGGGCCAAAGCAGTGGCTTTGGCGGCTGGCTCCACCCAGCTCCTTGGTCTGTGAGAGCTTAGCTTCGTGGCAGAGGTACTGGCAAGAGCCACAAATGCCACCCTAACTCTGGGGAGTTTCTGGGTCCCCGCTGCCACCGAGTAGTGTGCCACTCGCTGCTCATAAACTCCATTTAAGTGTTTGGTAGCAGGACTTCCCAAAGGAGCCATCTATGCCACCAGCACAAGCCAGGAAGCCACGTCTTAAAGGAGCCATGCCTCTCTTCACTGCCAGCAAACAGAGCCCACAAGCCCACCCAAGCAAATGCTACTACCAAGAAGCCATGCTTGGCTCTGTTCTTTTGCGTGTTTAGAATCCTTTTTTTAAAAGCTTCTTCACGTTTTATGTGTAATTTTTTGTCAAATGTTTGGGTCCCATATGTAGATAGATGTTTCTGTCCTGCCAGCAACTCCCAAAGATCCGGCAGCTGCTTCCCCAGTTACCACACAGAGGCTTATATTAATTATAAATGATTGGCCAATACCCCAGGCTTATTATTAGCTAACTCTTACTCTTAAAAATAACCCATAATTCTTATCTGTGTTTAGCTCTTTGGCTTGGTATCTTTTCTCAGTATGGCGTTCCTATCCGTCAGGAGTGTGCCAGTGACATGTTCAGCAGTTGCCTGGTGTTGGGACTAAAGGAATAGGACAGTAGTTGTATACAGAAGAAGCTCATAGTTAAGGGGCAAGAGACCCAAGTAAATTGGCACAAAATAAAACGAGCTCCCTTCTGTGGGTATGAGTAAGAAGAAGTTGAAGGAGTTTCCCAGAAGAGATGGTGCCACAGTCAAGCAGGCACAGCACAGAAAAACAAATGCTGTCATGTAGGTTCATGATGCACATGTTGTTTTAAATCTCAGGGTCTGGGGGGTTGTATGCGACTATGTAGATTCTTTCAGGGTTCTTGAAGAGTTTTAGGCAGGGATGAAGAATGGTCAACTTCTTGTTTTAGAAAACTCTTTCCATGGAATAGAGTGACCTG
Source organism: Onychomys torridus (assembly GCF_903995425.1). Classification (NCBI taxonomy): domain Eukaryota; kingdom Metazoa; phylum Chordata; class Mammalia; order Rodentia; family Cricetidae; genus Onychomys; species Onychomys torridus. The sequence continues at coordinate 1,305,812 of NC_050454.1, read as the reverse complement.
GGCAGTGTCAAAGCCACATGTAGGTCTGATTGATACTTAGATGGTTGTGGGCTGAGACTCCCCCAGTCCCTAGAGGATCACACTGGCACTTTATATATGCCGGGAGTTCAAGAGTCAGTTTGGGTAGAGAAGAGGAAAGGTGACTGGAATGGCTGCTAAGCACTGTTCTGGATTCAAGATAGAGGCTTCCCTTCGCTTTTGGGTTCATAGATTGGAGAGCGAGGAGCCAACCTGAGTGGTGGACAGCGCCAGAGAATCAGCCTTGCTCGAGCCTTGTATAGTGACAGGAGCATCTACATCCTGGACGATCCTCTCAGTGCCTTGGATGCCCACGTGGGCAACCACATCTTCAACAGTGCCATCCGGAAGCACCTCAAGTCTAAGACGGTTCTGTTTGTAACACACCAGTTACAGGTACGGCACATCCTCTCCTAGGCCGTTATCCTACGCTTGGTACAGAGGTGGGCTTGGGCCAGATATCTCTGAGACAATTAGCAGTTCCTAGGGTTAGCTGTTTTCATCTCCTCAGCAAAGAGCCTTCTGAGCAATGTACCAGCACTCCAGTTGGCCGTCCGACTCAGGGGTCCTTGAAACATGCTGGTTCTGCATGCATCCGGTCGTAGAGTTTGGGTCAGGTTAGTCTGGTAGAAAGCATCGTGGTAGCTCAGTAGGTGACAAGCACAGCTCGCACTTGGCCTCCGTCAGTCCGTGAAGGCAGTCATTGCAGAGATCTGCTCGACACTGCTGCTGTCTGAGTTCTCAAGTTCAATCTGGGGCCCAGTTTCCCTTTTTGCTTCAGAAAACCTGTAAATTCTGTGTACTTCTGCATGTAGTGAAAGGATTTGAATTAATTGTTAATTTATATGAGACAGTCTCACGGTATACCCCTGACCTGGTTTTCCATTCGTAGACCAGGCTGGCCTCAGCCATCTCTTCCTCCTGGCACTAAGGCCTGTGCCACCATACTCAGCCAGGATTTGAAATTTAGTGGGAAGCTTGTGCAGCTCCATCCTAGAACACATAACAAATACTATCTGGCCTGTGTATAGCATGCAGTAAACTAAAGCAGAGGCTGTCAGTCTTGAGACTGTTCACACTTAGGACTGGTGACCTGTGGTGGGGGTTGGGGTAGTTGCTCTGCAGTCAGGTCTTGGTCCACTCTGTGCCAGTAGTATCTCTCCCCCGTATTTTGACGATCTGAAATATCCTCATGTTGTCAAATGGGCAGCCACACCATCTCTGGTTGACACATACCAAGTGAAGACTGGGTGTTTGAATGTATTTGCATAAATATCAGCAATTCTGTGTTGTCCTGGCCCTTGTCTCCAGTACCTTGTTGATTGTGATGAAGTGATCTTCATGAGAGAGGGCTGTATCACAGAAAGAGGTACCCATGAGGAGCTGATGAACTTGAATGGAGATTATGCTACTATTTTTAATAACCTGTTGCTGGGAGAGACACCCCCTGTTGAGGTAAGATTTGCTGGGTTTATCATTTCTACACTGGAGACATGACATCTACTCGGGAAGAGCTCAGTTGAACTCTGTGTGCCTGTGGTGTCCTATGACCAGACTTCTGTGCTGTCTTCACCTGTGGGAGAGCAGGATGAGGGGTGAGAATTAGAGAGACCATGTGCTAGTGTGTGGTCGCAGCTGGGCTCCTTAAACCTCAACTAAAGCAGTGTGAGACACTCTGCATGTACCAGTGATCAAGGTGTCAGGAAGGGAATTTAATCCTGCATACATCTGGATATGACCCATGGTATCCTGGATCCTGATTTAACACTTAGGTGCTCTGCTTACTGGGCTAAGTCCTTTAGATATCATTCCATTGGACATTTTATTCGAATTATGCAGCCAGATATGGTTCTCTCTCCCTTAGAGAGGAGGAAGCTGAGGCCCAGCTGAGTTGAGCAGCTTGCTGATAAGGGTGGTTTGATCCCAGGTTTCTTTGTATTTGTGTCCACCCAGCTCCTCTGCAGCACCCAGAGGCCAGCTTTCCATGCCCCCACTAGGCTCCAGGCTAGGGCAAACGGCATGTGCAGAGCAGCCCCAGAGGCCATGCTTCCTTCCTGACAGCGTCCCTGTTCCATGGGGTCCTGAGGCTGGGGAGCAAGCTGTCGTGTCGCTTGCCAGGTTATTTTGAGACTGACACGGACGAACAGATGTTCCTGGGACCCTCTGCTGTGCCTTACCTTAGCATTTCTCTCTTGTGGCTGCACATGCAGTGCAGCCAACTGTCCATAACTGCTCTGTTAGGCCGTTTGGTGGACGTCTGTAGAGACACTCCGATCCAGATTTCAGTTTGATGATCTGCTGTGACATCTGGGAAGCTTTGGACACCACAGATGTTGCCTCATCACTGTAGAGTTGGAGGGAAAATCAGAAGAAGAGTAACTAATTGTCCAAGGAGCACGAGATAGATACTGAACAGCTCGGATGTTACCTGGGAAGCATGCTTTCTGAAAGTCATTTAAGAGGCCAGCAGGGTGGCAGTGGGTAATGGAACTGGCTTTGTAAGCCTGGCCACCTGAGTTCAATTCCTAGAACCCACCAAGTTGTCCTCTGACCTCCACACGTACACCATGGTACGTGTACCCTGACACACACTGGTTACTTACACATACTGGTTACTTACAGTTGTGTTGATTAATATGCCATATGCTTTCCCCAGCAAGTGATCCACAGATGCTAATATCTTTTTTTTTTTTTTTTTTTTTTTTTTTTTTTTTTTTTGAGACAGGCTTTCTCTGTGTAGCTTTGTGCCTTTCCTGGAACTCGCTCTGTAGACCAGGCTGGCCTCAAAGTCACAGAGATCCGCCTGCTTCTGCCTCTGCCTCCTGAGTGCTGGGATTAAAGGCCTGTGCCACCACCACCCAGTTCGTTAATATCTTTTTAAACAGTGCATTTACTCATGCCGTGTAGTAAATATATTTAGAGCCTTATCTGCTTGTCCAGATACAGCGCTATCTAGATTTTATATTTTTAAATTTTTACTGTGTGTTTAGAAAGTCTAACTGGTAAACCTGCTGAGGATGTGATATATCATGTAAAATTGAATTCAGTGACCTATATGGAGGAAATTTTCTGAAGATGTATCAGGAACTTGGCAAGGTTTTTTTGTTGGTGTTGTTTTCTGTTTTGTTTTTTTGCCTCAGATTCAGTTTGATGAGTGCTGATTTATTACCTCTGTGCCCTGCTCTGGGTAGTTATGGCAGTAGGCCCTGAGTAGAGGGTCACCCTGTGTGGGACTCGCCTTGTCTTGGAAGGACATCAGTTAGGTATTGTGGGCAGGCCGGTGCTTTGGTGCTCCCACAGGTAATTCTAACCAGATACTGGCGTGCCGAAAGAGTTCTGAGGGGACTGAGCTTCATTGCAGAGGAGTGTGAATTATCTTCAAAAGGCATAATATTTGATCCCATCTGAGTAGGGACACCCGTGACTGAGATTGGAACGAGGAGGGGACTTAGCTTGGACAGAGGCACAGCAGTGGGGATTCGAACTCTGGTTAAGGAATGGTGTGAGGTCGGTCAAGCAGGGCTGGAGAGCAGGAGCCATGGGAAGTGGTGAAATGAGAGAGGAACTGACAGCCCTGGGTCGGGGCCAGAACGCAGAGATCCTGCACAGATGGCTTAGTGGAGAATAAGTCAGTGGACTAACAGGGTAGGATCCTGAATCCCAAGAGTGAAGGGGTTGGGTTAGTACAAGAAATAAGAACTTGGGTGTATCTTTTATTTGTATTACGAGCTCAATGAATGGTTCCCTAGTATTTCTCCTGTAGACATTGATCTGAATGAACATCGTATGATTGGAGATTTTTTTTTTTAATGTTATTAGATTAATTCAAAAAAGGAAGCTAGTGGTTCACAGAAGAAATCACAAGACAAGGGCCCCAAACCAGGGTCAGTGAAGAAGGAGAAGGCCGTGAAGTCAGAGGAAGGTAAAGACATTTGTGAGAGTTTTGTTTGTCTTTTATCAGGAATAATGTTGTGTGGAGATGGATGGTGTTTGATGCCATTGTGTGTCATACTTCTAGAATAACAAAGTTCCGAGGTAATATTAAGTGAGAGCCCTGGGTTGTGCCCCAACAAGGGAAGTCAGATAACCTTTGATCCTTTGCCTTTTCTGCAGACAAAGGGTGGAGTCAGTTGTGAGTAATTACAGCTGAGTCATCCTGAGTGAGCCTTCCTTCCTTCCTTCCGGTCACCTCTGTCCTTGAATTGAAATCCCAATTAAAGCTGGGCGTCCAGTGTGCCTCATCTTCTGTCTGCACCTGACCGGGAGGCTTGCTGCCTGTCCTGGTGCTGTTGGCAGAGCTCTAGAGAAGTCACAGGCGGCAGTTCTCCTGCTGGGACTTCCTCCCTGGGCCTTGAGGGTCTCAGAAGCTATTCGCCACCACATAGGCATTTTCATGTTTGTGAATTTGCAGCATGTGTCGCCTTTGAGATCAGAAGGACAGGCAGTTTGTCCAGTGATTTCTTTGTTGAGTCACCTTCTTACCTAGTAACTGGAATTTTTTAGGACAAAAGCCTAGGTTCTGGTAGCCCCACTATACTGTTTAGCCCCAAGTTCTGAGTACACCTAAGTCACAATGAAAACAAAGAAAGGACATTTATTCAGCATGGCTACCTTGAGAAGAGGCTCTGAGCTGTGGGAGGCCAGCTGGGAGAGCAGCTCCCACATCTTACCCCAGGGTACTCTTGAGGAGGGAGGGGGAGGGAGACAGAAACACAGGAGAGCCTCGGGAGGGCCTGGGTCCTTATCCACCGGTCCCTCCTGTCTCCTCAAAAGGGCTGTTTATAGGAATGCCAAGGGGTGGAGCAAAAGACCTCCCCCTAGTACAGCCAATCACCTAGAAACCATGCACATGGTCAAGCAATCCTCTAATGCAGCTCTGCTGGGTAAAGCAAGCTCAGATCTCTCTAGGAAACCTTTGTGTGTCTTCACACTGAGTGATGCCAAGTTCACCCCAGGGTCCTGACATGAGCTTTCAGGTTAAACAGCAGGAGAATGGAGCAAGTGGTGTGCAGTTCCAGTCAGTGGTTCTTGCCCATCCCTGTCCTAGTCCTTGAGGGGGATCTGTCTGGTTTTTACAAGATGGTCTTTTCTGTTCCTTGGCGGCACAGCCCTGCTTGTATGGATAATTACCCTCCTGGGTGGGGAACCGTCTGTCTTGTGAGGTTTTGTTCTTCCTAGAATCCAAAGATCTAGGGTCATTCAGAGCTTCACCAGTCTGACCAAGAATAATCTTAACAAAGAGGCTTTTTATTTAGATACTAGATGGCTAAGGCTGCTCCTGGGACTCAGAATTCCCCGGATGTAGCACCAAGTCACAAAGAGTCAGGGGTTTATAAGGCAAAGAAACATGAGGTTACATTACATCTATGTGCAGTCATACATCCTGCAATCGGAAGGTTATATTTTAAGTTCAGTCACAAGCCCTTAGCAAGCATATATCTTGCAGGTGTCCTGGTTCTCTTGAACAAGCAGCTTTGTTTACAGAAGCAGAGCAGTGGTTAACATTGTGACTATTTTCTTACCTAAACTATTTTTTATAAATAACAGTTCCATTAAAATTGTACAAGATGAGATGGCCCTTAGCATTCCTTAACATTCTTTTAACATTCTAGGAAGCATCTGTCCTTGGCCCAGTGAGGCTTTTATGTTAGAGGTAATTTTGTTTTATAGACTTCTTGAGCACAGTAATTTAAACTTAAAATATAATGTTAGCCATCAGTGAAGGTTTAGGCCAGTGGCCCAATCTTTGTGCCTTCAGCCTTGAGGGGTTATGAAATTGACTCTGCCATCACATTCAGTACATGTTCCTGTGTTTTATCAGCCTGTCCCCCAGACTATGACACTCAGTGAGATTCTGAAAGGCAGGGACCTCTGTGGCCTCATTTGTAGATGGTGCTGAAGAAATATTCAACAAATGGGTGTTAGGATAGAGAGGAGGTAATTATTTTTTTTCGAAACAGGGTTTCTCTGTGTAGTCATGGCTGTCCTGGAACTTGCTCTGTAGACCAGGCTGGCCTCGAACTCACAGAGATCCACCTGGCTCTGCCTCCTGAGTGCTGGGATTAAAGGCGTGCACCACCATCGCCGGGCCAGTTGTACTCCCTTCTAAGGTCCTGTTTCTTTTCCTCTTTCCCAGGGCAGCTCGTGCAGGTGGAGGAGAAAGGGCAGGGCTCGGTGCCTTGGTCCGTCTATGGCGTCTACATCCAGGCAGCAGGGGGGCCCTTGGCTTTCCTGGTCATCATGCTCCTTTTCATGCTGAACGTGGGCAGTACTGCCTTCAGCACTTGGTGGCTAAGCTACTGGATCAAGCAAGGAAGTGGGGTGAGATGTCCGTTACTGGGAGTTCTGTGTCTGATAGTGTGGCCTTGCCTCCCTCGTTCGTCTCTGCTCTGAGGGAACTCCTGTACTTTCCACTAAAAAGAAGCATTAGAAACGTCATGAGATAGCCCAGCAAAGTGCATAGCTTTGTTTTGCATATCAGTTAAGAGATAATTTAAAGGAGAGAAAGCTGTGAGCAGGGACGCTCCCAGATGAGGGTGTTTAATGTAGTCTGACAGAATGGAAAAGTCCCTGGCCACCCCAGGGGCTGTCAGCTAGTCAGTACGCAGAACCGTGGTGTACAGTAAGTCAGTTCTTTGTGCTCCCCACTAGTAAGAAGAGAAGTGGGTGGCAAGACCTCCTTGTGTTCGCCATGGCCAGGTCTGAGGTCATTCCCCGAGTTTCTGTCCTGGAACTGAAAGTGACCTAGGTGTCTCAGGAACCTCACCCCGTGGTACCTTATCTTGAAACAGAACACCACAGTGTTTCAAGGGAACAGAAGCTCTGTGAGTGATAGCATGACGGACAACCCCTTCATGCAGTACTATGCCAGCATCTACGCCCTCTCCATGGCAGTCATGCTGCTCTTGAAAGCCATTCGAGGAGTTGTCTTTGTCAAGGTATGCCGTGGGTGGGCTGGGGTGCACCCTCCCCGGATCACGGGAGAGGCCTGGTGTGGCATATGTGTGCAGTGGGTGGGCTGGGGTGCACCCTCCCCAGATCACGGGAGAGGCCTGGTGTGGCATGTGTGTGCAGTGGGTGGGCTGGGGTGCACCCTCCCCAGATCACGGGACAGGCTTGGTGTGGCATATGTGTGCAGTGGGTGGGCTGGGGTGCACCCTCCCCGGATCACGGGAGAGGCCTGGTGTGGCATGTGTGTGCAGTGGGTGGGCTGGGGTGCACCCTCTCCCCAGATCATGGGAGAGGCTTGGTGTGGCATGTGTGTACAGTGGGTGGGCTGGGGTGCACCCTCCCCAGATCACGGGAGAGGCCTGGTGTGGCATATGTGTGCAGTGGTGGGCTGGGGTGCACCCTCCCCAGATCACGGGAGAGGCCTGGTGTGGCATGTGTGTGCAGTGGGTGGGCTGAGGTGCACCCTCCCCAGATCACGGGACAGGCTTGGTGTAGCATGTGTGTGCAGTGGGTAGGCTGATGAAATAACCGTTGGTCTCAGGCTTTTCCTATTAGTCGCCTGTGTCTTCTGACCGTTTGTACTTACCCCAGCACTGGAAATGGATGTCCTGCAGGGTGGTCACCTGCATGAGTAGGAATTGAGCCTTCCTTGAGTAACCAGGTCTCTGTGCCCTGATCATTTTGTCTCTGCTCCCCAGGGCACACTGAGAGCATCCTCCCGGCTCCATGACGAGCTTTTCCGAAGGATCCTTAGGAGCCCCATGAAATTTTTTGATACTACCCCAACAGGAAGGATTCTCAATAGATTTTCCAAAGATATGGATGAAGGTATCTCTCACTCCTTTCTTTTATGCTCTGGAGTCTAACCAGTGCTCACTGCCTCTAGCCTTTCCAGGTACCACCCCACCCCCCAAAATAAAAAAGGAACATATAGCTTTATCTCTCCTGAGACTGAGAACAGAGTCTGGCAATTTCATCAAGAATATTTTGAGTCAGGCAATTGTGGCGCACCCCTTTATTCCCAGCACTCAGGAGGCAGAACCAGGCGGATCTCTGTGAATTCAAGTCCAGCTGGTCTACAAAGTGAGATCCAGGACAGGCTTCAAAAGCTACACAGAGAAACCTTGTCTTGAAAAACCAAACAAACAAACAAAAAGAATATTTTGAATTCTCAGTCTGCCTGTCTGACCTGAGGGTAGAGTCTGAGGGTCGAGTTATGTGCTGCACCAGAACTCAGAGTTCTCCATCATCCAGAATAGAGTATTGCCTCCTGACGTTTGCTGAGGATGCCAGTGCAGCACACAGCAGTGGGTGTTTTATGTGCCTTGTCTTAATCCACACAGCAGCTGTTGATGTACCTGTCCAGTACCCAAGAAGGTCATGCCCAGAAAGGCTGAGTAATCTGCCCAGGGTCCGACAGCATTGGGTGACCCAGCTGGGAAATGCGCTCAGATCTTTTCACTTTAAAGTTACTGTTTCACCTACCACGTGGTGGTCAGCTCCATGGGAGGAACTTGTTTCAGGGGTTGGTAGGCCAGTGGAAGGCCGAGGCCAGAGTAAAAGGACCCGGGAGCAGACTCAGTACCAGAACTGGTGCATAGTATGTTTCTACTTCTGCACACATGCAGACACACTGTGTACATTTGCACAGACACATATACACTGTGACATACACACCCGTATGAACGAACACACACACACACACACACACACACACACACACACACACATATACACATACACACATACACACACACACACACACATACACACATACACACACACACACACACACACACACACACACACACACACAAAAGAGCTACAACTGTTGGTTCGGTCCTTGACTGGAGTCTGGCAAAGGGTTTTGAGTTTGAGGCCCTCTTGGCGTTATACTAAGACCCTTTCTCAAGAAGAACGGAAGAAACACTGCTCCTGACATAGCTGTGTCCTCCCGAAAGTGCCTCTGCCCAAAGAACAGGGCGCAGGGGAGTAGCCAGAAAGACTTGACAGTGTTGCTGTTGAAGGTTCTGCACACTTCTAATGCTTACATATGTTTAAACTTTTCTTGTGCTGGTAAGAACATAGATGACCTGGTTTTCCTCTTGGCGTGTTTGTCTTCCAAGTATTTTACATACACATATGATCCTTTGTAGCGGGGAGAGTTTAGCTGGAGCATGAAGGAAAAGCTGAGCCAGAACAGGACGATGGAGGAGAAGACCACTCAAACACGAGCGACGGCCCCTGAGTTTATTCTTCTTAGCTAAAACTGTTAACGTTTTCTCACAGACCTCAGGGATTTCGTGGAGACTTACTATCTGGTTTTACAACTATTTAGCTCCGTTTTCTGTGTTTGTGGGTCCCAAGAGTCTGAAACTTGTTCTCTCGTGGTCTCCACAGTGGACGTGCGCCTGCCTTTCCAGGCTGAGATGTTCATCCAGAATGTGATCCTGGTGTTCTTCTGTGTCGGAATGATCGCAGGAATCTTCCCGTGGTTCCTGGTGGCAGTGGGGCCGCTTCTCATCCTCTTCTCAGTCCTCCACATTGTCTCCAGGTAAACAGGATGCATGCATCGCCAAACACGAGGCCATGGCTGCCAGTTCCTATGGTGACACAGAACCCATTCTCTCCCAGGGTCTTGATTCGCGAGCTGAAACGCCTGGACAATATCACACAGTCTCCTTTCCTCTCTCACATCACATCCAGCATACAGGGCCTTGCCACTATCCATGCCTACAACAGAGGGCAAGAGTTTCTACACAGGTGAGTGTTGGTGGGGGCCAGGCTTTGGAGGGGAGCTGGTGTCTCAGCTGTTACAGTTGCCGTAAGAGGCCATTCCAGGCCAGACCTTGGGCTCAGAAAACTCATCCCAAAAAGTATTATTGATGCAACCAAACTGTCTCTGATTAAAACTCAACCTCTTGGTTAAGACCTTTCTGAGAAAATGAGACAACAGAAACACAGACCAGAGCAAGGCCATGCTGCCCTTTGAGGATGTGTGTGCACATTTAGCTATCTCTGAAAGGTTGTGGAAGAAATAGGAGAAATTTGGAAGGAGGAGCTGGGGCCCAGAGATTAGTAAGACTGACTTTTAAAACTTGTATAGCACTTGTTATACAAGGGTGCAGACTGGGTTTGAGATCCCCTGAACCCCTGTAATTGCCTGATTGGCATGGCATGGAAGCCACCTGGAATGTGAGCCTTAAAAGACAGAAGATCCCAGAGTAAGCTGGTAAGGTAGACTAGCCATGTCTGAATGCTCTAGGATTGATTGAGAGACCCTGCCTCAGTAAATAAGGTGAAAGAATGATTAAGAAGATTCCTCAAGCCTCCACAGGCTCACACGTGCACACATGTGCCCTCACACAAACCCACTCTGTACACAGACACATGAAAAACTTAAAATTCTCCCTCTCTCTCTCTCTCTCTCTCTCTCTCTCTCTCTCTCTCTCTGTGTGTGTGTGTGTGTGTGTGTGTGTGCACATGCATGTGTATATTGCCCCCTTAAAGTAAAAATTAAGTCATTTCTCATGAAAATGGTAGAGGAAAATAGGTTAGAAAAAATTACTCTAACTGACTCAGAAAAAGCCTTCCTAACTGAAGATAATGACCTGTACAAGTGTTTTCATGGGGAGGAGTAGTACAGTGTTAATGTCTGAAATTCTACAGTTTCTTCTTTTTTTTCTCATATTTTTTCTGAAGATTTTATATTGTACTTTAAGGAGGAAAGTTTTGCTTTGTTTTGTTTTGTTTAAGCAAAACACGTGTTCTAGCAGAACTTGCTGTGTGGAGCTCTGCTTCCCCGTGGTGCTGAGCCTCCCCACAATTGCAGTGACGTGTCCTCGGCGGACGGTCGCCGCCCTGCCTC